>NC_044038.1:4164783-4388177 GCF_901765095.1 Microcaecilia unicolor | reverse complement strand
GCAAAAATTAGCCAATAGGCTGCTTTGTAGGGCCTGTAAACATGACCACATCTCACCTCTTGTGTGTCTGTATTGGCTTCCTGTTAAATTCCATATTTTCTTTAAATTACTGTATTTGACAAATAAGGCCTACAGTTTGGAGATTCCATTGTATCTACCATCTCTGGCAATACCTTATATCCCCACTCAGTCTTTGAGATCCCTGGATTCCCACTGTCTGGTCCTTGGGGATGGGATGACTTCCCTATGAGGAAAGGCTGAAGCATCTAGGGCTCTTCAGCTTGAAGAAAATACGGCTGAGGGGAGAAATGATAGAGGTCTATAAAATAGTGAGTGGAGTGGAACGGGTAGACGTGAAGTGTCTGTTTACGCTTTCCAAAAATACTAGGACTAGGGGGCATGCGATGAAGCTACAAAGTAGTACATTTAAAACGAATCTGAGAAAATGTTCTTCACTCAACGTGTAATTAAACTCTGGAATTGGTTGCCAGAGAATGTGGTAAAGGCGGTTAGCGGGTTTAAAAAAGATTTGGATGGCATCCTAAAGGAAAAGTCCATAGACCATTATTAAAATGGACTGGGGAAAATCCACTATTTCTGGGATAAGCAGCATAAATGCATTGTACTATTTTGGGATCTTGCTAGGTATTTGTGACCTGGATTGGCCACTGTTGGAAACAGGATGCTGGGCTTGATGGACCTTCGGTCTGTCCCAGTGTGGCAATACTTATGTACTTATGTACCAAATAGAGAGTTGCTCAGGGACAGAAATTTTACCCATCCCCTCCCATTCCCACTGGAATCTAATCCATACCCACGTGTACCTGCTAAGATCTATTCCATCCCCACTCATCCTCGCAATTAATCTCCTCCATCCCAACCCATCCTCACAGGAGTCAACACCATTATTTACTTGCTCACAGTCCTCTGTTTCCTCCCGACCCCAACATCCTCCTGCAGTGTTTGGGTGGTATTCAAAAAGTACAAAGACTAGGGGACACTCAAGGAAGTTACACGGAAACACATTTAAACAAATAGGAGGAAATATTTTTTCACTCAACGAATAGTTAAACTCTGGAACTCTTTGCTGGAGGATGTGGTAACAGCAGTTAGCGTATCTCAGTTTAAAAAAGGTTTGGACAAGCTCCTGGAGGAAAAGTCCATGGTTTGCTATTGAGACAGACATGGGGAATAAACACAACAAAAATAGTCCGACAGGCTACAAACGGCTGGAAGAGCTTTGTCTGTGAAACTTAGAGGGCCATTTTTAATGTCTTAAGTTGCACATTGGACATTTTGTGCTGAACATCCAAAATCTGAAGGAAATATGGCCATTTTCGAAACTTCAAAATGCCTATCTTTTTTTCCATTTGTAACAAATATTTGTGCCCTGTGCACTTATCGTTTCAGGTCATTTCTGAAAATAAAAACATACAAGTGAAAAACGTAGAAAATCAAGCCACTGGGATGTAGGAGGGGCCAGCATTTTTAGCAGACTGGTCCCCCAGACATCCCAGGAGAGCAATAGGGCACCTTAGGGGGCACTGCAGTGGACTTCATTAAATGCTCCCAGGTACACATCTCACCGTTGCTCCCTTATCTTGTCTGCTGAGCCAGGCGCGTAGCCAGACCTCACGGTGGGAGGGGGCCAGAGCACAAGGTGGGGGGGCACATTTTAGTCTGCCACCCTGCCGCCACCCCTTCACCATTCCCCCCGCCACCCTGCCACACCCCCTGCTGCACCCCGCAGCAGCAAATACCTTGGCTGGCTGGGGTCCTCAACTCCTGCCAGCTGAAGCCTTCTCCAGTGCCGGTCTCCAGCGGTGCCGCGTTCCCTGCCCTGATGTCCTGCATGCTCCTTTAAGTGAAACTCAATTTCACGGAAAGGAGCGTGCAGGACCTCAGGAGGAAGAGAGAGCAGGGCAGGGAACGCGGCGGCACTGGAGAAGGATTCAAGTGGCGGAGGTTGAGGACCCCCCCGCCAGCAAAACTAGGGGCCCAGATGAAATTTGGGGGGGGCAGGCCCCCACCTAGCTACGCCACTGTGCTGAGCCATCCAAAACCCACCCAGAACGTACTACCCTCAACTGTACACCATTACAATAACCCTTATAGGTGAAGAAGGCACCTATAAGTGGATTTCTGGTGAGCTTTGGAGAGCTCACAGTTTCCACCACAAATGTAACAGGTAGGAGGAGGTATGGGTCTGGGTCCACCTGTCTACAGTGCACTGCACCCCTCCAGGGACCTGCTCTAATGGCCCTGACCATTACATCTGAAACTGTCATAGAGGATGGTAAGTACTATTTTTAATCACATTTTGGGGAGGGGGGCTGGAGGGGGTCAGTGACCACTGGGGGAGTAAGGGAGGGTCATTCCTGATTCCCTTCAGTGGTCATCTGGTCATTTAGGGCACCTTTTTGTGCCTTATTCATTATAAAAGCAGGGTCTAGACCAAAACGTTTTGGTTTTGTTCCATTATGGCTGTAAATTGTCCAAGTGTTAGGCCCCCCTAACCCCTTTTTGAAACACCCCCAACACGCCTCCTTGTGATATGGATGTATTGCAGACGAAATACATAGGTAGATATCTGCAAAATAGGTTTTAAAAATACCAATTTGGATATTTTGAGAAGAAATCCATCCAAATGGTGCTTTATGATACATTTTGGATGGGTTTTTTTTTGTTTGTTTCAAAATGAGCCGCATAGACTGCAATTCACAGGAAGAACTCTGTCTGTGATACAGATTGTAAATCGCAGAAAGACAGACTGGAATATTAAAGAAGAGCCTCTCCTTATGACACACAGCCTTAGGATCAATTTTATCTTATATCGATAAGCAGAACTTCCTTCATCCAATACAATCAAACCCTAAATTTCAGACGCTGGTAAACTCAGATTCTAGTTACCTAAGACTAAGAACAACCAAAAATGGGGGGAAATAGAAAACGTTTAATGACAGCGGCAGATTACTCGCATGCTTGATAGGTGGTGGCTAGGTTTTCTCCCCGAGTGAAATGTGTGAGGCTGTGGCCTTGATTCTCAGCTCTAGGGCCCTGTTGCTGTCAGTAATTGGCCAAGCCTTGCTTGGCACTTTGATTCATTGTGTGATGTCAGTAGACAGGATTATATTGACAAGGCCTGAATGGGCTGCCACTGGCACATCCCCAAGCCCCGAGGATTTATTGACAAGTGTGAATAAGGAGATGTTGTGTTGACAAGCGAAAGAGCTCATAGACTGATCAATTGCCCTTATGAATCTCAATGGACAGTTATCATACTGTCCCTGCACTTTCGGGGCTAGTCAAGAGTTTGATGACCTGTTACATGGAGGTAGAACAAGCAGCAGCAGCTAAGAGGGGTTGGCAAAATGAGATTTTAGAGCCTCAAACACCCAGGGCTTTTTTTGAGGGGGTACTTGGGGGTACTGAGTCTCCAGCACCTTTTCCACTGTCTGCTAAAATTGACCCATGGAACCCAGGTTTTAATGGTAGAGCTCAGGCTCTACACACCAATTCTGTCTTGTCATAGATTCTGTGATTGGTTGCAGGGGGCCTAGCTATTATGGGGTGGGTCCCCCAGTGATCACTCCACTCCTGAAGGGTGGCCTAGCATTTGAGTACCGGCACCTTTTTTGCTAGAAAAAAACACTCTGCAAACACCTATCACAAAAAAGCCGCTGTCTTTTCTTGAGATAGACATACATGTCCTGCAAAAAGAAAGACCCTGTTGAACTGTCTCTGCTACTGTTCCTTGGAGAAGAGCCTGATGAGACCTTAGGGGCTTTCACACCAGACCTTCAAGACTCCCACAGGACAATACAACCTGCCCAGAAATGTACCAAAGGATGGAGTCCTTTTACTAAGGTGCGCTGAAAAATGGCCTGCGGTAGTGTAGACACATGTTTCAGACACGCACAGAATTATTTTTTAGCGCACCTACAAAAAATGCCTTTTTTTCCTGCTAAAAACAGACGTTCGGCAATATGAAAATTGCCGTTCGTCCATTTTGGGTCTGAGACCTTACCTCAAGCCATTGACCTAGCGGTAGGGTCTCACACGGTAACCGGATGGTAACATGTATGCGCCAGACACATAGCGGACACATGCCAAAATTGAAATTACCACAAGGGCCACGCGGTAACCGGGCGGTAACTCCAATTTGGTACGCATTGAGCCCATGTAAGCGCTATGCGGCTTAGTAAAAATCACTTATCCGAGGTTACCCACATTACACGGAAATATCGTTCTGCTGCAGCCACTACCCAGGTTCTCCGACATCTTTAGTTTAAACTCAAATCTCAACATTAAAAAAACAAAGAAAATATCGCTGCCCTGAGGAGATCAAAACCTGTCTTCCTGCTTTTTCAACATCCTTCCATCAGCAGCATCTTAAATCTATTTCTTCTGTTTGAGGACGCCAGGATTTAAAGCACAATTTTATTATCAGGTTCAAAATAAAAAAAATATTTGAAAAGCAAATGAGAGCTGAACTGCAGTTAGAGAAGATGCTTAGGGCTTTATTCACTCCGATTTCGACAGGACTGTGGAAAAGGGCTGCTACGCTGGTCCAGCTGAATGTGTAAAAATAAGAAAATAATCAAGATATCTCTTTATTGGAGTAACATAATCCCTTTCTTCATTAACTTTGAGGAGTTACTGCTCCCTTAGTCGGTCAGAACAAAATAAGCAAAGTCATTTTTTTGCCCTGACCTGCTCATTTTATCTGGACCTGATGCATGAAGTCCAGTTCAGGTTTTTTATTGTCCTTTTCCGTCCAAGCTTCCATAGGCACAGAATGGGGAAAGACCTTGTATGAAAAATGCCCTTCCGAAAACCTGCCATAATGTAGTTACAGCTACAATAGTCTATTTTTGCAAATAATTGTAAAAGCTTTAACTAAACAAAAAAATAATAATAACAAAGTGCCAATCAGTCAAGGAAAATAAGAATCCATGATTAAACGCTTTGTCTTGCAGCTGCAGAGGGCAGGCCGGCTGCCTGACCCACATTAACCCCGAGAGTCTTATCCAGTCACTGTACTGAACTGTATCTGTGGAGAGAAATCGGAAGTAAATGCTGAAAATCCAGAACTGGACTGACCCGGGTCAGGGAGGTTGGCAGGAGATATGCAGACCTTTAGTCACTTCAGATTAGGTGGTACATAAGAGAACAGACTTCAGTTGCACTGTAGACCTTGCCCCCCCCCTCCCCAAGAAATTAAAGCCATTGGCTAACAGGCGATGTAGGACTATTCACCCCTCCATGCTAATCTGATTGCACATATACGCATGACATATCCCAGTGGTTCCCAAAACCTGATCCTGAAGGCACCCCAGCCAGTCAGGTATTCAGGATATCCATCATGAATATTCATGAGATAGATTTGGCCATGCAGTGGGGCAATGCATGCAAATCTCTCTCATGATATTCGTTTGTGGATATCCTGAAACCCTGACTGGCTGGGGTGCCTTCAGGATCAGGTTTGGAACCACTGAATATATTATTTCAAGAATAAACACATTTTATTGGAATATAACCAAGGCCACTGCTTCGCTTTACTTGGAGAATACAAATTTTTTTTATGCGAGCATGTGAGAAGAATAAAAACGTAACAAACCAACCGGTGGACTGCCTGACGAAACTTGAGGGAAAAAAAAACCCTTACCTCGCCATGCCAGCTAGAGCAAGGATGACTTGATCTTGTGGGGACAGGCCTAAAATTGGCCATCCAGTGAACTTTAAGGCCTTGATTCAAAGGACCTCCCTTTGGAGCACCTATCTTGAGTACACCCCCTCCTCCCAACCTGTGACAGTACACAAAAGCGTCAAGTAATGAAAATAAGGGTGGGAGGGGAAAGGTAAACAAGACGCCTCTGAGGAGCAGGAAGAATTCTGCTCCCCAGAGGTGCTGCCTTAAAAATTACCCCTCCCAGTTCCTCTCAGTGAAAGAAAGGATGCCCATGATTGGACAAGCTTCCCGCAGCAGGCACTTTTAAAAATTTTGGCCCAATCCCTGAGAGCTTGGCCAAGGCTAGCGGCAACTTCGAGAGTTTCTACCACTCCAGCCAGAGCCAATAAATTTTGGCCTTTAAACCCCATGGCCCTAGGCGAGGAAGGCCTCCTCCCAATGTCTGCCATAACGCCCAGGCCAACTTTGGGTGAAGCTCACCCCCCCCCCCCCCATTAAAATCAGGCTCCGGATCAGCCGTCTGCCCTCAGGAGTTTGTGATTGGTCTACATATTCTCTTATAATTCAGTGTGTGTGGACACTGAGCTCTAGGAGTCTGAACATTCTTAATCTGTGATTTTAATTCTATAGGCTGGGCCTAAAATTTGACATTAATAGTGCATGTAACATAGTAACATAGTAGATGATGGCAGAAAAAGACCTGCACGGTCCATCCAGTCTGCCCAACAAGATAAACTCATATGTGCCACTTTTTGTGTATACCTTACCTTGATTTGTACCTGTCCTTTTCTGGGCACAGACCATGTATGTTACAGAAGTATAACAATTATGCACAGCATTGCAGGGCCGCTGAGAGGACTGGGCCGGGCCTGGAGCAAGGCCACCCCCGAGGTCGTCAGTTGTCGTCGCCGCTGCCCCCCGTCCCCGAGGTCGTCGTCGCCACCCCCCCCAGGCCACCGCGCCACAGTCCCACCCACCTCCCTCTGTCTGCCAACTGGGTCGGGCTCCTGCATTGAAATCATCACAGTGCCTCACCTGTCATCTCACTCCGTGACTGAAGCGCAGCAGCAGCAGATCGGATTCACCTCCCTTCGGGCTTCCCTCCCTGTGTCCCGCCCTCACGGAAGTTACATCAGACGAGGGCGGACCCGGGAGGGAAGGCCCAAAGGGAGGTGAATTCGATATGCCGCTGCTGTGCTTCAGTCGCGGAGTGAGGTGACAGGTGAGGCACTGTGATGATTTCAATGGAGGGGGCCCGGCCCGGTGGCGGATGGTCGACGGAGCGAGGGCGGGTGAGATCGGGGACTGTGGCGCTGGGCCGGGGAATTTTGTCTCCCTTGCCCCCCCCTTTGGCGGCCTGCAGCATTGGTGCCAGTAATTGAAAGTAGGCGCCTTTCTGTAACTCGCATGTATTGTCACTTAGGGGTCTTTTTACCAAGCTGCGATAAAAAGGGGCTTCAGCACATCTTTACGCGGGTCTTTCCTGCACCCTAAGGCCATTTTTACTGCTGCCGGAGAATGGCCGATTTTCCATTTTCCTAATTCCTGACCACGCACGCAATTAGTGCCCAGCCATCGGCAAAAATGAGTGTGTGAAACCCTTAGCACTGATAAGGATTCACGTGCTAATCCCATGCTAATCAGCGCACAGGAATCAATGCACTAACTGATTAGCACTGTCATGCCCACTCCCTGCCCCAAAATGATTTCGTAAATGGTTCGCTGTGCGCACATTTGGAACTTCCCAGCGGGATGCCTCAGCGCATTCCCCCAGTAAGCCCTTTTCAGCTGTGCAAAAGGAGGGCCTTAGCATGCAACTGCCAGGAGAGTTACATGTGGACAGAGCATGGGTGTGTTATCAAGTAACACGTGTAACTTTATAGATTATTATCAGTCGTGCACTTTGTATGGTGTCCATAATGCACCATCTGAAAACAGTCATTCACATGACATGCGTTGGTGCGTCAGACTTTTGCACACAACACCAGTTTTGTGCTATTCTATAATGGCTTAGGTGTGTCCAAAATGGCTATGCACACCTACATTTTCATGCCAGTTTACAGAAGTGCTTAAAGTTCTAAAGATCTGTTTCCATTGGATTCTGCCTTTGCTACTAAACCAGGGTGCTGATTCTCATCAGGTCCCTCTACAGGTAAAGCATGAATACAGCACAGAGAGATGAAAAGCAGCACTTCATCAAAATCCCTCCATGCAGCATCACAATGAAAACAGGTAAAGCTGAAGAACGGGTCTTGTCACACTGATACACCTCATGTATGGACAGCACAGACAGCTGAAGAGCGGAAGTTCATCAGAATCCCATACAGGCATTGCGTCGATACAGATAAAACTGAAAACAGATCTTCATCAGAGCTCTATGCAAGCATAAAGCTGATACACCTAAAGCATGAATTCAGCATAGACAGCTGAAGAACAGATCTTCATCAGAGCTCTATGCAGGCATCTGGCTGATACACTTAAAGCATGAATACAGCACAGACAGCTGAATAGCAGAAAGTCATCAGAATCCCATACAGGCATCACATTGAGACAGGAAAAGCAGAAGAGCAGACCTTTATTAGAGCTTTATGCAGGCATCAAGCTGATAAACCTGATGTATGAATACAGCACAGACAGCTGAAGAGCAAATCTGCATCAGAACCCCATGTCATACTGATAAATCTAATGTATGAATACAGCACAGACTGCTGAAGAGTAGGGCTTTAGCAGAGGTCCATTAAAATTATACCAAATCCAAAGTTCCCAGTGATAGGCAGGAAGGAACTGCAGAGAAATCTAAGAAATAGGCAACTTGATCATAGAAGATACACACTTTTTTTTTTACAGCAAAATAGAGAAATAAGAATAAATGTATTAGGACATACACTAAAGAAAAAGGAAAAAAAAACTCAATGTAAAACCAGAGAGCCAGGAAGCAGCTGAGCTCTGATAAGACCTCTCTTCATCTCCTTTGCTTCAATATTAGGTCACTCCTTTCTTCCAGTCTCCTGCCTGCTATGTAAGAAATACGATTTCTTTTTATTTTTTAGTGATCAAAAAACCTGTCTTCACATATGAAGTTAAGAAGAAGCAGGACCCTTAACTCACCAATGCTCAATATAACTTTAGCAAAGTTGTGCGGTTACCTGTTGAATAATTAAAAATAAACTACTGTATTGTACTGTGACCTGAGATGTGGGCTTTTAACTCCCATGAAGCCAGGCAAGAAATATATTACATAGGTCCACTGAAGAGATGTCTCTTACATTCATTTTTGCTTATGGACCTTTATTTCTAGATATTCTTTTCAAATGATTTTCTCACTTTTTGGGAAAGAACGCTGAACTCAGACTGGTCCACGACACCAGTGGGTCGTGAAGTGAACCCCCCCCCCCCCAAGTCAGAACCAGTTCAAATTCACTTTTCTTCTGTCACTGGGAGAAGGAGAGGGGGAGGCGGCTGCCATGAAAAGGATCTGCAGAGCTAGAAGAATGGTCTTAAAATTTGGCAATTAAAATTTCAATGCGAGAAATTCAAAGTGATGCACTTAGGGAGTAGAAATGCCACCGGGGAGACGTATGTTTTAGTGCGGTGAGAGTCTGATATGTACGGACCGGGATAGTGATCTTGGGGTGATAGTATCTGAGGATCTGAAGGTGACGAAACAGTGTGCAAGGCGGTGGCCGTAGCTAGAAGGTTACTAGGCTGTATAGAGAGAGGAGTGACCAGCAGAAGAAAGGAGGTGTTGATGCCCCTGTATAAGTCGTTGGTGAGGCCCCACCTAGAGTATTGTGTTCAGTTTTGGAGGCCGAATCTTGCTAAGGATGTAAAAAGAATTGAACAAGTGCAAAGAAAAGCTACGAGAATGGTATGGGATTTGCGTTACAAGACTTATGAGGAAAGACTTGTAGACTCAAGAAAAATGTCAAGAAGTATTTTTTCACGGAGAGAGTGGAGGATACTTGGAATGCCCTTCCGCGGGAGGTGGCGGAGATGAAAACGGTAACGGAATTCAAACATGTGTGGGATAAACATAAAGGAATCCTGTTCAGAAGAAATGGATCCTCAGAAGCTTAGCCGAGATTGGGTGGCAGAGCTGGTGGTGGGAAGAGGGGCTGGGCTAGTGCTGGACATACTTCTACGGTCTGTGCCCTGAAAATGGCAGATACAAATCAAGGTCAGGTATACACATAAAGTAGCACATATGAGTTTATCTTGTTGGGCAGACTGGATGGACCGTACAGGTCTTTCTCTGCCGTCATCTACTATGTTATTATGTAAACGTGTGAGACCTTACTGCTAAGTCAATGGGTGGCAGTAAGGTCTCAGGCCCAAAATGGACGCACGCCAATTTTTATTTTGGCTACAAAAAAAAAGGCCTTTTTTGCAGGTGTGCTGAAAAATGGACCTGCACATGTCCAATACATGCATCGACACCAGTGCAGGCCATTTTTCAGCCCCTGTAGCACTTTGCTAAGTGGAATAAATGCAACAGTGAGCATAGCACGGCTCGCAGTGGGAAAAAGCTGAACAGATCTTCATGGATTCCGCACTATGTTAACATAACTGCAGAGCAGTGGCGTAGCTAGGTGGGGCCACGGGGGCCTGGCCCCCCCCAAATTTCATCTGGGCCCCTGGTTTTGCTGGCGGGGGTCCCTAACCCCCACCAGCCGAAACCTTTTTCAGCGCCGGTGTCCGGCGTGCCGCGTTCCCTGACGTGCTCTTTCTTCCTCCTGACGTCCTGCACGTTCCTTTAAGTGAAACTGAGCATACTCAGTTTCACTTAAAGGAGCGTGCACAGGACGTCAGGAGGAAGAAAGAGCAGGGCAGCGAACACGGCGGCACTGGAGAGAAGGTGGTAGAAGGCTTCGGTTGACGGGGGTTGGGACCCCCGCAAGCAAAGGTATTTGCTGAGGCGGTGGGGGGGGGGACCGGCAAGGCAGTGGGGGGAGGCGAGGAGGTGGGGCGGCAGACTAAAATGTGCCCCCCGCACACCTTGGGCTCTAGCCGCCTCCTACTGCGAAGTCTGGCTACGACCCTGCTACAGAGCATTAGGACGAGATAGCGCGGCCTGATCTAGTACCGACGGAGCTGCCAGTCATTATTAGAGCTAAAGGGTACAAAAGTCCTTTTGGGATTACTCGAGACTGGCTAGTGAGTGGATGTGGACCAGACATTTTAGGGGCTCACTAGAGGGGCAAGATGTCTGTTTCTATTTGACACATCCTCTTACAGGATGTCTTGAACTATCTGTAAAACCACAATCTCAAGAAATTTCCCCAAGGCATCTGTACATTAAGTCTTTTCAACTATCAGTAACACTAAGTGGAAGAGTTTGCAACAGAAAGAAGCAGAGGCTGCCTTTAAGACTAGAGTTTAATTCCTTTCTCAAACATTTATTTCCCGGGAAAAGGGGGTTTGTTCGGCGCATAAAGATGTACATATTATTAGCTGTTTCTCAATAAAACTGCTGATGCCATATTTTCACTTTTAACAAGATTTTATTTTGCTCCGTCCCCTCCAGCAGTCCTGGTGCCTGAAAAAATGAATTCTTTCAAGGGTTTTGCACCTCTCCGCATCAGTAATAAAATGCCTGAAAATTCCAGCTGAAGCCGTTATAAATACAGACAAAACCTGTCTCTCAGATGTTTGTGGGCGCCTCAGTTAATGTCCTAAGGAAAATGTTAATTGGGTTTTGGTGTAAAAGATTAAGGGGGAACCCCTGCTTAAATATACAACTATTCTTATTCAAAAGGGCACTTTGGAGGCATATATTAAATGTAATGTATGTAAATCAGCATTTTGTGAAATAAAAGCTTAGCCATTAACCCTGGGCTGCAGCTGCTCTGGGCAAAAGGCTGCACTCATTCTATCTGCTTTGTATCCGCCTGAGAAAAGGGGGGAGTTGCCCAGCAGAAGGTCTGGGTGTCCTGATGTGGCTATAAATTTATTGACCATGAACTGTCATAACCTGAAGTTGGGCCTCGCAGCCACAGCAGAACCAAGCAAGTCTGGTTTGCAGGTGCCCAGCCAACAAGGGGTGGGGGGGGAGGTTTGAGGGGGGGGGATGGATGTGCCAGAGTGTTTCGCCTCCTGTGAAACCTCCTTGCCCTATTGGGCATAGGGTTGCCAAGTAAAACCAGCTGGGCTTACCGCATTGCATGGAGGGACTTGTGGTTCTGATTTGCCCATGGGATTTTTTAGGAAAAGCAAGGTTACAAGTCCCTGCATGCACTGGGGTAAGTCCAGAACTGAATCAACCCTGTCAGGCGAATCTGGATCTAGATGGCAACCCAAGTTGGGCAAGTACAAATTTAAATGCCGTGGTGGGAAGCCTCCACTGATCAGAGCATGGGTTTTCAACTCAGTCCTCGAGGCACACCCAGTCAGTGGGGGTTTTCAGGTTATCCTGCTATCCTGAAAACCCTGACTGGCTGAGTGTGCCCCAAGGACTGGATTGGAAAACCCAGAGTCTTCCCTAGTACGCAGTCAGGTGGGTCCACGGTGGGGAATCCTTAAAAGCAGGCGCCTTTGAGGTTCAGGACCTCTTCCTGCTCCTCAGAGGTGGCGGGACTCCCCCCCTCCCCCAAGTCATTATGTTTATTGAATGGGTTATTCTATTGTGTTTCTTTGTCGCAACTAAGGGGCTACCTGAGCTAACATTCAAAGGAGGGTCTTTGAATAAGGTCTTAACCATCACCAGGTGGTGACAGCTGGGCCTAAGTGTTGAACTCAGGCCTGGAGGTCCTGGAGTATTGTTGCTCTTGACATTTGTGGTGAAGCAATTCTTCCCGGATGTACAGACTCCTTGCGGCACATGGCAGGTAGTCTTTTGGTAGTGTTATTTTGATTTCTCGGCTTACTAATTTTGTCCTTGAACAATAAACAAAGCTGCGGCTGGTTATACTCAACCTGGTTGTCCACTTATTTATTATACTTAAACTGAATTGTTGGTCATATACAGGGCTTTTTTTGAGGGGGTACTTGGGAGTACTGAGTACCGGCACCTTTTCCATTGTCTCCTAAAACTGACCTATGGTCCCCAAGTTTTAATGAAAGTGTTCAATGTCTACACACCGATTCTGCCTTGCCATAGATTCTGTGACTGGTTGCAGGGGGCCTGTCTATTGTGGGATGGGTCCCTCAGTGATCACCCCATCCCTGAAGGGGGACCTGGCATTTAAGTACCGGCACCTTTTTTGCTAGAAAAAACACACTATTCATATATATAATATATGTATTGCTTAAACTGGAGGGGTAAGTGTCTCATCACTCCTTAAAAAAATCTATAAAATTATAAACATGGTCCGAGTGTCAGATAAACCAGCAAAAGCTTCACAAATGACAATAACTTAAATGCACGCTGTAGAAATTCAAAACCTGCTTCAGTTCTCTGTGCTGCTGTCGGAGGCAGGGGAGGAGGGAGGGGTCTTTTACAAAGTGGCAGGAAGCCCAATGCGGGTTTACCGCTCGCTAATCCAGAACTACCACCAGCCTAACGCAGCCACTGGCAGTGGTTCCGGCTGGACCTCGCACCGTTTCTGGCACTCCAGAATTTTTTTTTCTGTAGTGTGGCGCTAACGATAATCAGGCCTCACTGCGAGCTGCCTAGTTACCACTGGGTTACCACGGGAGCCCTTACCGACACCTCAATGAGTGGCGGAAAATGCTCCCCGCCACATGGCCAGGCAGTAAAGGTTATCTTACTGCTTTCTGCATAGCCATTTTTTTGGGGGGGGGGAGAATTTTACCCCCTGCGGTAACAAGGGTCCTGGCGTGAGGGAAAAATGGCCCCCACCGCTACTGCAGGGCCCTGTCATCCGCAGTTTAATAAAAGGACTCCTAGGTTTCTATATCCATGTTTGCTCCATGGAAGGGCAGAAGGAGAAGGGGCACCATGATTCGTGTTTTACCCCTTAAAGAAAGACACACTTGGGTCCAGACTATGACCCAGTGATCTGACATTTCTAACGGGGGCCAGGCAGAACCATATGTTTCCCAACCCAACCCAAACTATCCCGAAAGAAGATGCAGATTTGATGGCACATGAAACCACTGTAAAATTCAGCCAGAAAAGTAGTGTGTTTGCAGCTCAAAACCCGACATTACCGTTCAACTAACTCCAGCTGCACCTTCATCTGCCCTTTCCTTTGCACCAAATTCTCATCACAGATATTTCAGGAAAGTGAAACTTCCCAGGAGAGTAGGAGACAATCTTCTAGACCTGGGCTGCCCAGAGACAAAGTCAGGCCCAGAGTAAACACCCCCCCCCCCCCACCCCCAGGCCTGCTTACTTGATTGTCTTCTCTCCTGCTAGCTCCACTCTGCTGTACAAGTCCTCCTTCCTGCCATGTCCAAACAGGAAGTACTTTACCCAGGAGGCAGGACCTGTGCCAGCAGAGAAGAGTTAACACCGATAACGTGATAACTCTGCTCTGCTGCACACAGCAGGAGCAGAAAAGGCATGCCAGTGCCGGGTGGGCACCGGGCCCCCCTTGGAGGCCAGGCCCTGGGGAAGTTTCCCCCCCCCCTCTCAGCAGCCCTGAATTTACCATCAAGATGTGCTAGGCTAACCTTCAATTTCACCGTAGCTATTTCTCCTACACAGAATGGAAAGCACATGGGATGCTGTCATAGCTCACAAAGAGGCATATTTTCAAAGCATTTTGGGAGGCTAAGTTCCATAGGTTTCTATGGAACTTTGGGAGGCTAAGAGGGGCATAATGGAACAGAAACGCCTATCTCCATGGGCGTTTATCTCCGAGAACGGGTCCGTGAAGGGGCGGGGCGGATCGTATTTTTTAAAAGAAAAAGACGCCCATGTTTTATTCGTCAAGGTGTGAGCTGGGCGTTTTTGCTTTTCAGCGATAATGGAAAATGAAATCGCCCAGCTCAAAAACGAATAAATCCAAGGCATTTGTTCGTGGGAGGGGCCAGGATTCATAGTGCACTGGTCCCCCTCACATGGCAGGACACCAACCGGGCACCCTAGGGGGCACTTTTACAAAAACCAAATAAAAGGTAAAAGAGCTCCCAGGTGCATAGCACCCTTCCCTTGGGTGTTGAGCCCCCCAAATCCCCCTCAAAACCCACTGCCCACAAGTCTACATCATTACTATAGCCCTAAGAGGTGAAGGGGGGCACCTACATGTGGGTACAGTGGGTTTGGGGGGGTTGGACGACTAGTAGCATTAAGCAGCACAATTGTAACAGGTAGGGGGGGGGATGGGCCTGGGTCCACCTGCCTGACGTCCACTGCACCCCCTAACAACTGCTCCAGGGACCTGCATACTGCTGCTTGGGAGGAGGGTATGACATTTGAGGGTGAAAGTAAAAAGTTGTGAAACATCATTTGTTGTGGTGGGAGGGGGTTAGTGACCACTGGGGGAGTCAGGGGAGGTCATCCCCGACTCCCTCTGGGGGTCATCTGGTCATTTAGGGCACTTTTGGGGGCCTTATTCGTCAAAAAACAGGGTCCAGGAAAAGTGTCCTAAATTCTAGCTCAAAACTGTTCCATTATCGGCGAAGGGGCGCCCATCTCTGTTCGCCCGATAACCACGCCCCAGTTCCGCCTTCGACACGCCTTCGATACACCCCCGTCAACTTTGTCCGCATCCGCGACGGAGTGCAGTTGAAAGCGTCCAAAGTTCGGCTTTCGATTATACCGCTTTATTTGTTTTTGTGAGAAGAACGCCCATCTCCCGATTTAGGTCGGAACTTGGGCGTTATTCTCGTTCGATTATAAGCTGGTAAGTGCTTTGAAAATGAGCCTCAATGTCATCAAATATGTATCTTCACTGCCAAGTAACCTTCCAGTTACACTTTTTTGGCATAATGATGGTCACTTCCCAAACTTCCTCTGATCTCCTAAAAAAAACACTATAGCCTAAAATGACCTGCAAACAGTAATAGTTGTTGATCTGAGGATCAAATTCCCACTTCAGGCATGCAGAACTGGCCCAAAAATATTTAATGCCTTAAGCGAACCTTCAGCTAGGCCCCTCCCCCAAATAGTACAACATCTCCCCCACCTCTTGCTTACACTCCATAGTCCAGCATCTCCCTCATCCCACCCCATCCCATCCCTTGCTTACACCCCCTTAGTCCAGCATCCCACCCTTACACCCCCATAGTCCAGCATCTCTTGCACCCCACCCTATCCCTTCTTACACCCCTGTAGTCCAGCATCTCCCCCACCCACCCCATCCTATACTCCTGTAATGCAGTATTCTCCCACCCCAACCCTGCTTACATTCCAGTAGTCCAGAATGTCCCCACCCCACCCCATCCCTCCCTTACATCCCTGTAGTCCAGCATCTTCCTGAGGCATGCACTTTTTTATTTTCTGATCTGACCTTTGATCTTCCCTGCTTTCCTCCTGTACGTGAGCCTGCCTGGAAAGTTTCTTAGCTTCCGATGCAGAAGACAGTGAGCCCCAGATGAATGGAAACCTTTAAATAAAAGAGGAAAGTGTCCCCCGGCAGAGAAAGGTCTGAACCACAAATTCTGCAGAGGACTATATCTGGTTAAACTCCTCCTCAGCTCATCCTGTTTGGGATGGGGGGGGGGGGCAGAAAGAACCTGACCTGGACTATCAGTGTCACCGTAACATTGCTGACTTTTCACTTGCCTGATAAGGACACAAAGAATAGCCAGGAGCAGACTTCTCCCATCTCGTGCCCTCTCCTCCTTGCAATCAAGACTCTGTGGTCCTATGTTATCCCAGGGTTCTTACAATTAAGGTTGGGACCCTTTGCAAATTCATAAAAATACGTTTTGATGACCTCAGACTCCTTTAAATATACACAAATGAATTTATTTAAAGGACACATCATGCTTAATTTGGAGATAAGGATCTCTTTTGTGCTCAGGAAACAATTATCGAGGCTCTTTTCCTTCAATGTGTGAATTTTTTCATGTGAAATCTATTTGCTACCCAAGTCCATATTCCACTGCCTCTAAATCATTTTGCTATTAGTTTTACACCGGAGACTATAACCTAAAGTTATACATTTTAAATTGCTTCCTTTCTCCAGTCCCAGAATTCACAGGATCAAATTTACCCCCCCCCCCCCCCCCCCCACATTGAGTGACACCAGCTTACCAACAAATAAAATTAATTTGTCCAGTATTCATATTTTTCTTTTTATCATTTTTCCCCTTTTTAATCAAACTTGGCTCCTTCCCTTGTGGAATTAGAAAAGGTACAGAGAAGGCGACATAAATGATAAAGGGGATGGGACGACTTCCCTATGAGGAAAGGCTGAAGCATCTAGGGCTCTTCAGCTTGGAGAAAAGATGGCTGAGGGGGAATATGATAGAGGTCTATAAAATAATGAGTAGAGTGGAATGACGTGAATCTCTTGTTTACTCTTTCCAAAAATACTAGGAATAGGGGGCACACAATGAAGCTACAAAGTAGTACATTTAAAACAATCAGAGAAAATTTTTCTTCACTCAATGTGTAATTAAACTCTGGAATTCATTGCCAGATAATGTGGTATAGGTGGTAAGCTTAGCTGGGTTTTAAAAAGGTTTGGATAGCTTTCTAAAGGAAAACTCCATAGACCATTATTAAAATGGACTTGGGGAAAATCCACTGCTTATTTCTGAGATAAGCAGCATAAAATGTATTGTACTATTTTGGGATCTTGCCAGGTGTTTGTGACCTGGATTGGCCACTTTTGGAAACAGGATGCTGGGCTTGATGGTCTGTCCCAGTGTGGCAATACTTATGTACTTATGTACCAAATAGAGAGTTGCACAGGGACAGAAATTTTACCCATCCCCTCCCATTCCCACTGGAATCTAATCCATACCCACATGTACCTGCTAAGATCTATTCCATCCCCACTCATCCTCGCAATTAATCTCCTCCATCCCAACCCATCCTCACAGGAGTCAACGCCATTATTCTGAATGGAATCTTGCTACTCTTTGGGGTTCTACATGGAATGTTGCTACTCTCCCAGGTACTTGTGACCTGGACTGACCACTGTTGGAAACAGGATGCTGGGCTAGATGGACCATTGGTCTGTCCCAGTATGGCAACACTTATGTACTTATGTACAATAATAATACTAACACAGCAACTACTATCTACAAAATTATTTGAATTTTTGCATTCAGAGGCGGAGCTTGGAGCATGATGTGAACAGAACATAGAGTGACAACTCCTCAGCCTTATTATCGAGTTTGATTACTGTAGCCAAACTATCCCTTTTTAAGCCTTGCTGCTCTCACTCACCACTTTCTGGAAATGGCAGAGAAGAAAACTCCAAATTCTGATGAACAATTCTTGGTGTCCTCCAATTTGAAAACCTGAAGACTAAGGAGCCCTTTTACTAAGCTGCGTAGGCGCCTATGAACGCCAAATTGGAGTTGCCGCCCGGTTACCGCGTGGCCCTTGCGGTAATTTCAATTTTGGCATGCATCCGCTAGACATGTCTGAAAAATATTTCTTATTTTCTGATGCGCGTAGACCATTACCACCCAGTTACCATGTCAGACCCTACCACTAGGTCAATGGATTGAGGTAAGGTCTCAGACCCAAAATGGACGCGCAGCAATTTTAATTTTGCCATATGTCCATTTTTGGCAAAAATTTTAAAAAGGCATTTTTTGTAGGTGCGCTAAAAAATAATTCTGCACGTGCCCAAAACACGCGTCTACACTACCGCAGGCCATTTTTCAGCGCTCCTTAGTAGAAGGACCCCTAATCCTCCAACTCCAGACAAGATGGCGGACAAAGACAAATTGAAACCACCGAACCCTATTCTTGCAGAGATCCACACAGTAAAAGACATGCTTACAATGCAACTGGAACTGACCAAAAATCTTCAAAAAGAATTGGAGAATTTAAATGCTAGATTTAATCTATCTCAACAACTAAATAATTTAGAACAGAAAACATTGACTTTGGAACTAACAGCGCAGAAAACTAAGCAAAATGAAACCAATATCCAGAAGCTTCAGCTCAACCTGGAGGACTTATCTAACCACAATCGTAGAAGCAACATCAGAATTTTGGGCCTGCCAGAAGCTTCAGAGGGCTCCGAAATGATTGCCTTTCTTTCCTCTTGGCTCCCGAAAACACTAGATCTCTCCTTTGAGCCTCAATTTCAAATCGACCGGGCTTACGAAGTTCCTTCGAGGCCTTCCTCTATTGCTAAACATCAAAGGCCTATCGTAGCGAAAATCCTTCGTTACCAACACGCTCTGAAAATTCTCACTACTGCAAAGTCTAAACAACATATCCTCTTTCAGGGCAAGAAAACACTTTTTTGTTCCGGATCTAGCGAGGATAACTGCACTTAAAGGAAAAACATTCCTGAATATGAGACAAGACCTTAAATGGACAATCTAACCAGCTTTCGCAAATCTTTGAAGACACATCTCTTCAACAAAGCCTACTAAATACATCCTAATAAACCATTCCTTAAACTACTCAGGTGCATCAAAACACCTTTCACAATACCTTACCTAGCACCTTCCACCTAGACCATACACCTTCAAGCGATTATTGAATGTATTTAAGATCATGTAATGACTGCATCATAACAACACTCTGTAAGCCACATTGAGCCTGCAAAAAGGTGGGATAATGTGGGGCACAAATGCAATAAATAAAAATAATAAATAATAATAATAAATATCTAGGAGCTAAATTTGTCCTACTGTACCTCGCACGGATGATCGTGATATATTGCTAACAAAACAGCTACCTATATCCTGCACTTCTACAAGATTTTATTGATAGACATAAAGGGGTGAATTCTATACATGGCACTGAAAAAAAAATCACTATTCTATAAGCCGCACTTAAAATTAGGCGCAGTTTATAGAATATGGCTTACACCCAGAATCGTGCCTAACTTTAGGCGCAGTCAGTTTTGGAGGCCGTATCTTGCGAAGGATGTTAAAAAAATGGAAGCGGTGCAAAGAAAAGCTATGAGGATGGTATGGGAGTTGCGTTCCAAGATGTATGAAGAGAGACTTGCTGACCTGAACATGTTTACCCTGGAGGAAAGGAGGGACAGGGGTGATATGATACAGACGTTCAAATATTTGAAAGGTATTAATCCGCAAACGAATCTTTTCCGGAGATGGGAAGGCGGTAGAACGAGAGGACATGAAATGAGATTGAAGGGGGGCAGACTCAGGAAAGATGTCAGGAAGTATTTCTTCACGGAGAGGATGGTGAACGCTTGGAATGCCCTCCCGCGGGAGGTGGTGGAGATGAAAACAGTAACGGAATTCAAGCATGCGTGGGACAGGCATAAAGGAATCCTGTGCAAAAGGAATGGATCCACAGAAGTTTAGCTGAAATTGGGTGGCGGAGCAGGTGAGGGGAAGAGGGGTTGGTGGTTGGGAGGCTAGGATAGGGGAGGCCAGACTTATACGGTCTGTACCAGAGCCGATGATGGGAGGCGGGACTGGTGGTTGGGAGGCGGGAAATACTGCTGGGCAGACTTATACTGTCTGTGCCCTGAAAAGGACAGGTACTAATTCAAGGTAAGGTATACACATATGAGTTTGTCTTGGGCAGACTGGATGGACCATGCAGGTCTTTTTCTGCCGTCATCTACTATGTTACTATGTTACCAACTGAAACATGGGGCAAATGTCCATGTCTAAATTAGGTGCATATTCCCCCTTATTCTATAACAACATGCATAAATGTTAGCATCGCCCCTGTTCTGCCCATGCCCCTCCCAGGTCTGCGTCCCTTTTTTACTCACATGTAACATTTAGATGCGGATCCTGTGCCTAAATTTACGCTTGTAAGTTCCAATTAAATCTAATTAATGTCAATAATTGCTTGTTAAAAAGCCTTTTATTGGCGCTAATTAGAAAAAAAGAACATGATAGTAGCCATACTGGGTCAGACCAATGGTCCATGTAGCCCAGTATCCTCTTTCCAACAGTGGCCAATCCAGGTCACAAGTACCTGGCAGGAACCCAAAGAGTAACAAGGTTCCAGAATCCCAATGTGTAGCAAAATTCCGGAATCTTAAAGAGTAGCAAGGTTCCACACTAGCAATCCTAGGGCAAGCAGTGGTTTCCCCATGTCTTTCTAAATAGCAGGCTATGGACTGTTCCTCCAGGAATTTGTCCAAACCTTTTTAAAATCCAGATATGCTAACCGCTGCCACTACATCCTCCGGCAAGGAGTTATTCTTTATTCAATTAATTTGTGCACACAATTATTAGTGACTTTTATAGAATCAGGGGGTTAATGTCATAGTTTAAGGGCCCCTTTTACCAAGCTGCGGCAAAAAAGGGCTGGCGCTGGCGTCAGTGCGTGTTTTACATGCGCGCCGAGGCCCCCTTTTACCGCAGTTAGTAAAAGGGAAGTCTCACTTTCCTACAAGAAATGGCCTTGTGGCAAGTAAAGCACTTGCCGCATAGCCATTTCGGGAGGGAGCCCTTACCACCACCCATTAAGGAGGCAGTAAGGGCTCCCACGTTAACCCAGCGGTAACCAGGCAGGGAGCGGCACTGCCCAATTACTGCCGGGTACACTCCGGCCGGAAATGATAGTGCGCTAGAGTTGGGAAGTATCGCCGGGCTGCTGCGGTAGCCCAGCAGTACTTCCTGTATAGCGAGCGGTAAGCCTGCGTTGGGCTTACCACCGCTTAGCAAAAGGAGCCCTAAATACATAATTGTTTTCTAACATGGTAACTGTTTGATGATGGATCTGCCTCATTTGCTTTAAATATGTTATTATAAGCCTTCTTTCGAATGGACAAGGACTCACTCCCTCCCATTACACGGGCTTATTACATCGGGAGTACTGGAGTGATGGTGGGAAATCCCCCCGTAATAGGGGAGGGAATGAATCTTACCTCATTCCTAGAAAGCCCATTAGAAATAGTTACTCAGAGGTTAACTCTGCTTGCCACTTTCGCGTTGGAGCCTGATAGGAATGCCGTACTACGGCTTTCGTTGAGACACTTAGAAAATCTGTTTTTGGGCTCAAAGGTCCGTATCTTTCCAGATCTCTCATGGCCTACACAGATGAGACGAAGGGCCTTTTTGGAACTTCGCCTCAGGGTGGTGGCATTGGGAGCAAATTTTGTCTTGCGATTTCCTTGTTTTTGTAATGTGGTGCTTGAGGGTAAACATTTTCAGTTTGTAGATCCAAAACAGTTGAAAGAGTTTATTGATGCAAGAGTTGATGTGAATATAGTAAACCTTCCCTAATCAGCAGGCTGGGGTCTGAACCAGAGGAAGCATCTATTGATTATTCATTTTTGTATTTCTTTTTCTTTTTTTAATTTCCTTAATCTTGGAATCAAATTTCTTCAACTTGTGGACAAATGGGCTGTAAAGATATATACTTATCATTTTTGTTTCCTAATGTTAAATAATGCCGATTGCATATTCACTTTATGTGGTGATATATTGGAAAATGTAAATAAATAAAATAAAAAATTATAAGCCTTCTTTAACTTTGTCAGGTATATCCAGATCTGCTGTTTATTATACGATCCATATTTTTCTTTTGATTGTTTTTGACACTCGAAGCCGTGTAATGGTTGACGTCTCCCTCTGTTCCTCTTCATATCTTGTCTCTCACCTGTTGTGCATTACAATTTCTTTTCTTGTTCCTACCATACACAGTTCTCTTGCCTTCCTGGAGACTCTTTCAAGATTATTTTATACCCAATGATGGAATTCATTTTTAGATTCCTTTGATTATGGCTAATGCTAACATTATATCTTTGAATGTTAATGGTTTAAACCACCCAGTGAAAAGGAAGAAAATCTCTACTTATATCAAAAAACACAAAACCCTGATATTATAATATTACAAGAAACTCATTTACCTGCATCAGAATGTCTTAAAATACAATTTCCCTGGATCTCAACTCAACCTTACTCTACTGCACTTCATAAGAAAGCAGCTCTTTCTGTACAATACACTTCCTGTTTTTATTTGAATCTCAAAAAGTGTCAACTGATGGAAGACGGATAGTTGTAATAGGCTACATTAATAATGAATGTTTAGGCACCTAATATAGACAACCCTGATTTTTTTCAGAGAACTGTCCCAATTTTTGCTTGAAAATAATGGCCGCTGTTTTATTGGATTTCAATCTCCCTTTAGATTTAAATTTAGTTAGACAGTCTTCTTCAAAATGTGCTCACGGAAAGAGAGCTAAATAATCTCGTTCCAATCTAAATCTCGCTGACCCATGAAGGATACTTAATCCCACTGGCAGAGACCATACATTTTATTCTGCTCCTCATGATACATATACCAGAATAGATTTCTTTTTAATATCCAAAACTTTGATATTGGATGTGGCCTGCCTGTACAATTTTCCCAATCCTGATCCCTGATCTTGCTGCTGTATCTTTGACATTACGTCTAGGTATAGGAAATTTCAATGGAGATTTAATAATGGCCCCTTCTACTTGACCCTGATTTTCTTCAACACACAGAAAATTTTACTAAAGATTTCTTACTATACAGTTCTCCTACTGGCCATGATGCTGTATTGCTCTGGGAAACATTAAAAACCACTCTTTGATGAGAAATAACCAGTTAATACTTGACGATAAAATTAAACTTCTAGACACTAAAATCCTGTTCATCAACAACACTTAAGAGTCCTTTTACCAAGCTGCGGTAGGTCTATCGTGAAATTGGCGTGTGGCGATTCAGCCCTACTGCTGGGCTACCGCGGGCAGGGCCGGTCTTAGCAATTGTGGAGCCCTGTGCAAACCAGTTCAATGGGCCCCCCCCCCCCGCCTGGCCCTGCCCCACCCGCCCCTGCCCGCTCCCCCCGCCCGCCACCATAAACCATAATTTATCAGAGATTAAAAGGAGGTTTAGAGCTCTCAAAACCCCACCTCACCCCATATCTTGATGTGCATCCAGCACGTTTCAGTAGAGAGCGGCAGACAGCGGCAGTGAATTTTATACACGTCAGCTGCCGAGCCCAGAGTCTCTTCACTGCTGCATCCTGCCCTTGCAGAAGCAGGAAGTGACATCAAAAGGGGGTGGGATACAGTAGCGAGGAGGCTCTGGGCTCGGCAGCTGACAGGATATGAAAACCGCTATCACTACCTGATGCTTTCTACTGAAATGTAGATGCACATTAATGTACAAAGCAAGAAGGTGTTCCGAGACAGGAGGACAGAAGTGCCAGAGATGGGGGGCCCCTAGGAGCACGGGGCCCTGTGCAGCTGCCCCTGTTGCTCCTGCCTAAGACCAGCCCTGACCGTGGGAGCCTGGTGGTACTGCCGACTCCCACCGCACAGCATTTCCGCTGCCAAAAAAATATTTTTAATTTTTTTTAGCACAGGGGGCTTACCTAGTGCTGCACTCTGTCTGGTTACCGCTGGGTTAACATCGCAGCCCTTACTGCCTCCTAAATAGAAGGTGGTAATGTTACCCCGGAAATGGTTTCATGGCAAGTGTTACGATTATCAAACTGCCATTTCCATTTTTTAAAAATACTTTTACCGGCAGTGTTAAAAGGAGGAGGCTTTGTCGAAAGGCAAACCCACGCACCGATGCCACTGCAGGGGTGTCCTTTTAGTGCCACTTGGTAAAAGGATCCCTTAAAGAACTGTTTACAATTAAATATCAGTAAAAATAGCCGGTCAAGACATTTTTATTCAAAAATCTGGTAAATACATTGGAGATAAGGTCGTTTATTTAAATACTTAAAAGGTAAATGTAATAAGACTCAAATGTCCTCCATTAAAAATAGCAACTCACAAAAAAGTACCTCTCAAATAGATATAGAAAATTCTTTTGTTACTTTTTTGGATAGTATTTTTCAATATGAATCCAATGTTAATACAGATACAACAGACTCTTTCCTCAAACTTTAGATCATCCTACTCTGATTGATAAATTTGGGAACTTCTGTAACTGGGAAAGAACGTAGAATCACTATTAAGTCAACGACAACAAATAAACACCAGGTCCAGAGAGATATACAGCAGAATTTTGTAAACATTTTCCATCTCTACTTACACCTCTTCTGTTAGATTATTATAATTCTATGTATCATGATCCAACCAGCGCAATTTTGCTTCTGCTGTTATAATCCTTATTCCGAAATCTGGACAAAACCATACATTACTTCAAAAACTATATAGACCTATCTCCCTTCTTAATCTGGATTATAAAATTCTCACTACAACACTGTTACTCAGACTTAATAAAGTCTTGAATTCAATTATACTACTACTACTTGACATTTCTAAAGCGCTACTAGGGTTACGCAGCGCTGTACAGTTTAACATAGAAGGACAGTCCCTGCTCAAGGAGCTTATACATCCTACTTAAATAGGATTCATAAAAAAAATTCATAGGTGATAATCTCAGATTATTCCACTTCCTTAACTATATAGGTTCTTGAGATAGAAACTTATATGTGGCTCTGTCTCTCTCTCTCTCTGGACACAGAAAAAGTATTTAATTGCATTGAAAGGTCTCATCTTTTTAAAATTGTAGAATGGTTTAATTTAAGCTCCAGTTTCTCTAGTTGGCTTAAAACACTCTATAATAATCCACCTTCTCAGAAACTTATAAACAATAACTAAGGGTCCTTTTACTAAAGTCCGCTAACAGATTTAGCACGCACTCATGATTAGCATGTCCTAAATAACAAGACACCCATAGGACTATATCCCTGGATTCTATATAGTGCAACTTAAGTTGCACATGAAAATCCAGTCATATTCTGGATTTGCAAAGGCAACTTAAATAGTGAACAAGCCAATCACTGCTGATAATTGCCACTTAACTTCAAACATAATGGTAGTAACACTGATCAACCTTTTGTGTATCAGGGGAAAGTCTCCTACTGTCACAGGGACAAGGTATTATTTGCACCCACGATATGTACATAAGTACATAAGTATTGCCATACTGGGAAAAACCAAAGGTCCATCAGGCCCAACATCCTGTTTCCTACAGTGGTCAATCCAGGTCACAAACGCCCGGCAAGATCCCAAAAATGTACAAAACATTTTATACTGCTTATCCCAGAAATAGTGGATTTTCCCCAAGTTCATTTAATAACGGTCTTTTTTAAACTCTGCTAAGCTAACTGCCTTTACCACATTCTCAGGTAATGAATTCCAGAGTTTGTACCTGAGGCAATGGAGGGTTAAGTGACTTGCCCAAGATCAGAAGGAGCAGCAGTGGGATTTGAACCGGCCACCTCGGTGCTCTAACCACTAGGCCACTCCTCCACTCCAGCGGTCTATTATCTCCGCTCCCTTTCAACCTAGCCCTTGAACCTTTATTAACAACAACACATCAAAATCCAAATATTTTAGGCATTGGCAGATCAAAAACCCAATATGCTGATGACTTACTCTTATTATCACCTCCACCACAGGTATCAATTCCACAGCTATTGAAAGCTGTTGAAAGATTTTCTTCCTTTTCAGGATATAAAATTAATTGAGAAAAATCAAAACTAATGCCCCTCAGTTCACATACAACCAATCTAATACCAGATTATATCATTTTAAAAGGTTCCCATTACAATTAAAATACTTAGGTACATGGCTTAATAAAGATCCAGAGCAGACTCTTTTAATCATTAATCAACGCTAAAACAAAATTCTTAATATAACAGACAAGGCGATAACTAAATGGCCCCCCCTTGTTTCTTTCTTGGTGGGGCAGATTATTGGTACTGACTCCTGAAATCAATTAGGTTTTGATGAATGATGCTACCAGGTCTTTGTTCTAAACAATTTTATAAGACAATAGATATTAATGGCCCTGTTTACGCAGGCGTGCTCGCGTTTTTACTGCGCACTAACTGTATAGCATGTGCTAAAAGCACTAGTGCACCTTTGTAAACAAGGCCCTAAGCAGCCAAAAAATGGCTTGCGCTGGTGTAGATACGTGTATTGGACGTACGTGCGCAGGTCTATTTTTCAGCGCGCCTGCAAAAAAGGCCTTTTTTTGTAGCCGAAAATGGATGTGCGGCAAAATTAAAATGAGCGCACATACATTTTGTGCCTGAGAACCGCCACCCATTAACTTAGCGGTAAGGTCTGACCTGTTAACTGGGTGGTAATTGTCAGCGCCAATTACCCGCCCAGTTAGCGCCACGCTGTAGAAAATAGAAAATATTTTCTGCCGTGCATTTTGGACACTCGTCAAAAATAGAATTACCACCCGGGGCACGCAGTAGCCGGGCAGTAGTTCTAATTTGACGTGCATTGGGTGCGCATAGCTGCCTACGCGAATTAGTAAAAGGGCCCCTCAATTAGTCAGCTTTTTGTGGCAAAATAAAGTACCCAAGATTGCTCTTAAAACTCCTGAAGCCTCCAAAGAAAAGGATTGATTTAATTTTCCTGACTTTCGTACATACCACTGAAGCTCATTGGCACATTGGGGACTCTGTTGATTATCTGATGCTAATGTAGATCTGATGCAATTTTGGTTATTTTTATGTATTTATTTATTTGTTACATTTGTATCCCACATTTCCCCACCTATTTGTAGGCTCAATGTGGCTTACATAGTACCGGAGAGGCATTTGCAGACTCCGGTGTGAACAAATACAGGTGATGTTGTGGTAGGATAAGGTTTATGTGGTAGGACCACATTAAGGAATCGTACAACGGGAGAGTTGTGTGATGACCATTACGAACTTTAGTGTTGTTGTGTCGCAGAGATCAGGCATTTACGTTGGGTCGGTAGGGTATGCCTTTTTAAACAGGTGGGTTCTGAAATGTAAGTGGTCATGTGTAGTTTTCAAGTCTTTTGGTTACAACTGGAATGAGACACACTGTTCCCTATACAGCTTATTACTTCTTGATTTTTAATTATATTTAGATACTCATTGTCTATTTATTTATTTACTTTATTTGTTACATTTGTATCCCACCTTTTCCCACTTATTAGTAGGCTCAAAGTGGCTTACATAGTTCCGGAGAGGTGGTGACAGACTCTATTGACAATCATATGGATTTAAACAGATGTCACTATGGTACAACCCTACATTTCTCATGGACCATAATACTTTTTACTGGTCTCTTTGGAACTTTTTTGGAGTCACTGGATCATCCTATAACCTAGTCTACTCTGTCTCCTCTTCCTCAACTATGTATTTCTCCTCTCCGGAAATGGTAATCACCGCTTACGGAACTATGTAAGCCACATTGAGCCTGCAAACAGGTGGGAAAATGTGGGATACAAATGTTATAAATAAATAAATAAATCTTTTGCATAAGCAACAATTTTGATAACGTTGATGAACTGTCTCTAAAACACAAGTCGCCTTCTTCGCAGTATTTCAACTGGTTGCAACTTACCCAGATGATCAAAAGAAGCTGAATAGAAATAAATACATTCCATGACATCTTCTATAGAAGTCCTTAGTACAAAGCCGATGACTAAAGGAAAAATTCTCTCACTACCTACAATCTGATAAATCATTCTATATTCAATCTAGACAATAAATTGATTTCCTGTTGGACTACAGAACTGAATTTAACAACATAATCAATACCATGGGAACAGTTTTGGACCTGAATTTCCAGACCAACAGAATCAGCCAGCTTGCTCCAATCTTACGTACTTTTTAGCTCACGGAGTTTTATGGACTCCAGAACCGAAATACAAAGCAAAATTAACTGTTAATAATCTTTGCTGATATTGTAACTCTTCAGCTGGAACTTTACAACATATGTTCTACAAATTCTTATCATACATGATTTTGGTGCTCTATTTGGAAAACTAGACAAAAGATTCTGAATATGGATGTACCAATCTCATTTTCTGTAATAATTCTTCGATCACTGCATTCCGATCTTAACTTAGAAGATGATCACAATTCTTTACTGAACTTACTTCTTTCAACTGCTGTTCAAATGATTTTAGGATCATGGGAAAAAGCAACCACTTTAAATGAGACATTTTGGTGCATACGGTATGCCTTGTATATAAATATGAACTTAAAGCATCAGGGTCTGTAAAATAACATCTATATGGAAACCTCTGGAACAATATTTAGAAATCAGAGTATGAATTTTCCGTCATTGGGTTTTCGCCATTGCCATCATTTTATTCTTCACTGGTTTTTTTTCTGTTTGGTTTACTTTTTTACTTTTCTAATCCTGTCATTATTCACACTTACTGTTCACCACATATATCATTATTGAACTGACAGGGTTAATTGTTATTTCCAAGATGGTAATTGTTCTGATTGTAGTGGCTAATTCTCTTTATTTGAAAATTCAATAAAAATTGTTTGAACTTTACATTTTTTATTTATTTATTTATTTTGCATTCAGGATTTAGGTCTATTAAGTGAATTAATTGGGGAGGGGCTCCTGCGCAGCAGCTGGTTGTCACTGTGGCTTCTGTTCAGTAGTGGAGATTCTAGTCTTAGCCAGGGCTAAGGCTGCTTAGACTTAATTGCCCAATCCAGCTGGCCAGATATGTCTTGAACTAACTTTGTTCCACACACCTTAGGTGCCTGAATGGACTGATTCTGGGCCTTAATATACATTTTTAAAAAAAGCTTATAGAGGTTAATTATCTATATACACTCCACTGAGCTGGTATGGAGCCCCCTTTCAAACTTTCAAGAGTTAGGGGTGAAGGCTCTGCTTAAGTGAGTGTTGGAAGCCCAAGCTTTAAGCTTGTTATTTAAAAGTGAATTCCCACTAGCTAAACGACCCAGAATCTTTCATGTTAAGAGAGCAGAAAGTTATTTGAAAGGTTTAACCACCATAGCAAAACTGACTTTAAAACCCCTCTATCTGCAGCACACATGAAAGGAGAGTTGAGTGAACAGTAAGGGAACAATTCTAGAAAGCTTTTGTCCAGCCTGGGGAAGTGCATGTCTTATGCAGGCCTCTATAAGTGCAGGTTTACAGCTCAGCAGAATTTTTTTATATATTTATTGCACGTTAGCACTATTAAAAAAAAAAAACAATCGTGCCCCCCAAAATCAGGAAATTACCCAACGCTATGCCATAGGTCTGATTAGGACTGGCAGCTTCTGCGTCTATTTCTTGGTTCTTGAATAAATAATATTAGTCTCCTGTATTTGATACTTTAATCACCTCTAAATCTGTCATGTCACTTGCAATCTGTTTTAATGCATGCAAGAAAATCGTCTTAATTAAAGTCTGTTGCTATTTATTTGCAAAACTTAGGCATAGGATGCTCAGAACAGATCACCCCCGTATCACAACTTTGCAAAGAGGAAATATAAGAAAAGGGCACTAAGGGTTAAATGGCTAAAACCATTAAAAATAAAAAGTTCTGGATAAAGCAGTGAGAAATGGGAGCGGAAAGTTGCTGAGACGGAACGGGAAAAGGTTTACTTTTAGCACAGTCAGGTCCCCCCCCCCCCCCCCCCCAATAGGCATGGGCAAAGTTGATGCCGATTGTGGGGGGGGGGGGGGGGGGGGGAGAAGAGACATGTCCCATTCATTCTGCAAAGTCTGCTTTGCCCCCTACCTGTACCAGTCGAGCCCCCTCTCGTAGCAGCGGTCGAAGAAGTGGGGTTCGGTGCCCAGCGCCCGCACGTCGGGGTGGATGCGCAGGAACTCGAGCAGGGCGCGGGTGCCCCCCTTCTTCACCCCCACGATGATAGCCTGCGGCAGCCTCTTGCTACCGACGGCGGCGGAACGGGGCCCCGGCGGGGGGTCCGCGACGGCCGCCCCCAGGCCGGGCAGCGGCTGACAGCAGGAGCCGCTCAGGCAGTAAAAGCAGTAGGTGAAGAGGACAAGCATGGTCAGCAGCAGCCCCAGGTTGACGGGCAGGGCGCGGGGGCTCCAGAGGCTGCTACATCCCATGGGGCAGGGGGCAGGAGCGGCCGGCATGCTGCTCATCTGTGCCAACCCCTGCCATCCTCTGCTGCCCCCGTCTGCATCCCTCCGTCAGGCCAGGGTGGCACAACGCAGCTCGCTCACTTAACCCTGCCACTGCCACACCTCCAGTGGCTCTCACAAACGCGCCTTCCTAGGGGGGAGGGGGAGGGGTGGGGTGGGCTTCCCGAGGCCCCTCCCCTTCCAAGCCGGGCAGCACCTGCACGCCTCCACCGGTCCCTGGGCCACGGAGCCGGGCGACCCATTCATCTGTGTCCCGATGCCAGGCTACGAGGAGGGTCCAGGCTGCAGGCAGCAGCAGCAGCGATCATATGCCCCCCACCCCTATGGATCGGATACGGCTCGGTTTTCCCTCCCCTGGGTTCATGGCACGAAGGATGGACAGGGCGGGGGAGAGAAATTCCTCCCCCCCCCCCCCCCCCCAGTTTCCTGTGTCCTGAAAGATCCAGAATAGGAGGAGGTAGAAAGGATCCAGCACCTCGTGTTTGGGAGAGGGGTACTTTCAGACAGTTATTGGGGGGGGGGGGGGTCTCTTTGGGGGACAGTGTAGTCCCAAAGTTGCTGGTGTGGGCAGGGAACGGGAGGTTCGGTGTCTGTCCCTTGCTCTGTGCAAAAGTGAAAGGAGTTAAAGGGACTGGGAGGTGTCACTCTGGCCCCCTCAGTGGAAGCTTCATTTGCATGCAAATCTCTCTCATGCATATTCATTGTGAGTATCCTGAAAACCTGATCAGCCCCATAAGTTCTTGGGAGCTAAAGGGCAGAACCATAGGGGTGTCAGCTGCCCCAACCTCAGTTTCTGTATTTGATTATTCCTGGTGGTGCTGAAAACTTAACACATCATCAGTCAAATCTCAGACATGGTTAGAGCTGGAAACTATAAGATCAGATTCACAGCCTCCACCGTGAAAAGGAACCACTTTCCTCTGAAGTTTGTGACTTGCATTGTAAAACACTGACTGTGACATAAATTTGAGGCATATTTTCAAAGCATTTTGGGAGGCTAAGTTCCATAGGTTTCTATGGAACTTTGGGAGGCTAAGTGCTTTGAAAATATGCCTCAAATTTAAAGTCAGCAATGTAGACAGTTCCTGAAATCAGGTTGGTTTATTCTATGTTCTGTCTCATAATGAAGCAAAGAAAACAATTCAGGAAATTCAGCTTCTACAGCCAGGTCCTGAGTGGGACTGAGAGGATCAGGCTGCCCCACTTCCCGGCAAGCTGGAGAGGGCACCAATTTCCCGGCCCCAGGCTCGCAGCGGAGTGGCTTAGATTAATAAACTCAAATTTGCCTCCCAGGACCAGGCTTTTCCCACTTCCGTGGAGACGTTACCCTTCCTATTAGTGGGATACCTGTTCACTTAGGTATTTGTAAGGCGAAAGGGAGAGGGACTTGATCTAGAACCTTTCTGTGCTTGCAATCAAAGCGGTTTACATATTATATACAGACATTTAGGGGTCCTTTTACCAAGGCGCGTGGGCACCTATGCGCATTCTAACACGCGTCAAATTGCAACTAGGACCCGGCTACTGCATTCCCTGGGCGGTAATTCCAGAGGACATTTGATGAAACAAGAAAGACTATAAATACAGGAATACAATTAATCCGTGATTGGATGGTACAAAACTGATTGAAACTAAATGATGACAAAACAAAATTTATGTTAATTAGTAAAAATGAAGATCCAACTTTTGACACTTCTCTTATTCTAAATCTTTCATCCTCAACTAGGATTTTAAGAAAAATGATTGATCAGTCCCTATCTCTGGGGTCCTTTTACTAAGCCGCAGTAAAATATGGCCTGCGGTAGTGTGGGCACGTATTTTTGGGCAAGCGTTGGCCCATTTTTTACTATGGCTGGGGAAAAGGGGTTTTTTTTTAATTGGAAATGCGCTGAAATTAAAACTACAGCATCAGCCATAGGAGCCAACTTTTCAAAATGATTGGGGGTGCTGAAATTTTTTTTTTTTTTTTACAGGTGGTGCATTCCCCCTCCCTCTCCTCCCCCTCCCCTCCCTCTCCTCCCCCTACCTTCCCTCTCCTCCTCCCTCCGAGTTCCAGGCCCCTCCTCTCTCTCTGAGTTCCAGGCCCCTCCTCCCTCTGAGTTCCAGTCCCTCCCTCCCAGTTCCAGGCCCCCTCCCCTCCCTCCCTCCAAGTTCCAGGCCCTCCCTCCCCTCCCCTCCCCCCCAAACCCACCTCCCTCCCCCCCAAACCCACCTCCCCGCTCCCCCCGTTTTCTATTTCTGTTGATGGCTCTCTCATTCTCCCTGTCTCCTCAGCTCGAAACCTTGGGGTCATCTTTGACTCTTCTCTCTCCTTCTCTGCTCATATCCAGCAGACCGCCAAGACCTGTCGTTTCTTTCTTTACAACATCCGTAAAATCCGCCCCTTTCTTTCCGAGCACTCTACCAAAACCCTCATCCACACCCTTGTCACCTCTCGTTAGACTACTGCAATCTGCTTCTTGCTGGCCTCCCACTTAGTCACCTCTCCCCTCTCCAGTCGGTTCAAAACTCTGCTGCCCGTCTCATCTTCCGCCAGGGTCGCTTTACTCATACTACCCCTCTCCTCAAGACCCTTCACTGGCTCCCTATCCGTTTTCGCATCCTGTTCAAACTTCTTCTACTAACCTATAAATGTATTCACTCTGCTGCTCCCCAGTATCTCTCCACACTCGTCCTTCCCTACACCCCTTCCCGTGCACTCCGCTCCATGGATAAATCCTTCTTATCTGTTCCCTTCTCCACTACTGCCAACTCCAGACTTCGCGCCTTCTATCTCGCTGCACCCTACGCCTGGAATAAACTTCCTGAGCCCCTACGTCTTGCCCCATCCTTGGCCACCTTTAAATCTAGACTGAAAACCCACCTCTTTAACATTGCTTTTGACTCGTAACCACTTGTAACCACTCGCCTCCACCTACCCTCCTATCTTCCTTCCCGTTCACATTAATTGATTTGATTTGCTTACTTTATTTATTTTTTGTCTATTAGATTGTAAGCTCTTTGAGCAGGGACTGTCTTTCTTCTATGTTTGTACAGCGCTGCGTATGCCTTGTAGCGCTATAGAAATGCTAAATAGTAGTAGTAGTAGTAGTTTCAGGTCTCCCTCCCTCCCTTCGAGTTTCAGGCCCCCTCCCTCCCTCCGAGTTCCAGGCCCCCTCCGAGTTCCAAGCCCGTCCCGCCGAGTTCCAGGGCCCCCCTCCCTCCCATTTGGTCATGGGAGGAGCCAGCACTTGTAGTGCACTGGTCCCCCTGACATACCAGGACACCAACCGGGCACCCTAGGGGGCACTGCAGTGGACTTCAGAAAAGGCTCCCAGGTGCATAGCTCCCTTACCTCATGTGCTGAGCCTCCCCCCCCCCAAAACCCACTCCCCACAACTGTACACCACTACCATAGCCCTTAGTGATGAAGGAGGACACCTAGATGTGGGTACAGTGGGTTTGTGGTGGGTTTTGGAGGGCTCACATTTACCACCACAAGTTTAACAGGTGGGGGGGGGATGGGCCTGGGTCCGCCTGGCTGAAGTGCACTGCACCCACTAAAACTGCTCCAGGGACCTGCATACTGCTGTCATGGAGCTAGGAATGACATTTGAGGCTGGCAAAAAATATTTAAAAAGTTTTTTTTTTAGGGTGGGAGGAGGTTGGTGACCACTTGGGGAGTAAAGGAAGGTCATCTCTGATTCCCTCCAGTGGTCATCTGGTCATTTAGGGCACATTTTTGTGGCTTGGTTGTAAAAGAAAAAAAGGAACAAGTAAAGTCGGCCAAGTGCTCGTTTAGGACGCCCTTCTTTTTTCCATTATCGGCCGAGGACGCCCATGTGTTAAGCTCACCCAAGTCCCGCTTTCGTTGTGCTTCCGACATGCCCCCGTGAACTTTGGTCGCCCCAGCGACGGAAAGCAGTTGAGGACGCCCAAAATTGGCTTTCGATTGTGCCGATGTGGGCAACCCTGTGAGAAGGACGCCCATCTCCCGATTTGTGTCGAAAGATGGGCGCCCTTCTCTTTCGAAAATAAGCCTGTTAGTGTCTCCTAATTAAGAGGCAAAAATGCTCCTGCATTAATTTCTAACTGGTACCAGTTATTAATGACAATATTAGAAAACAGCCTAAGGCTGCCTTTTACAAAGCCAAGTGGCCGAATCAAAGTGAATGGGTTGTGTCAGCATTACTGCTCTGATAAAAGGTGTGGGGGGGGGGGGGGGGGGACATTTTTAAAAAATTGAAAATATCCTAAAGAGTGCTGGGTTAGATTTGGAAAATCCCGCGTTAAGCTGCCTTAACTCCAAATCTTAATGCATTGTAGTAAAAGGCAGTGGCGTAGCTACGTGGGGCCACGGGGGCCTGGGCCCCCGTAGATTTGGCCCTGGACCCCCCTGCCGATGACCCTATCGACCCGCCCTCCTGCCACCAACCCGCCGTCGCCTACCTTTGCTGGCAGGAGACCCCAACCTCTCCCAGCCGAGGTCCTCTTCTTCCTTCGTTCTGTTTCTGAGTCTGACGTCCTGCATGTACAACGTGCAGGACGTCAGACTCAGAAACAGAACGAAGCCTTGTGCCGGAAGAAGAGGACCTCGGCTGGCGGGGGTTGGGGTCCCCTGCCAGCAAAAGTAGGCGACAGCGGGTTGGCGGCGGGAGGGTGGGTCGAGAGGGTCATCGGCGGGGGGGGTTCAAAGTTGGTGGTGGTGGCGGCGGCGGTGGCGGAGGGGGTCGGCAATGTCGCGGGGGTCAGCGGCGCCGGGGGGGACTAAAATGTGCCCCCTCACCTCGGGCTCTGGACCCCCACAAGTACCCGGCAGAAACCCAAATTGTTGTTGCAGGTGTCTTAAACTCAATCTGCCTCCTTTCTTCTTCCGTTCGCACTGATTTTCAGTGGAAAACTTGCGCCAAATGTAATAAGCTTGAGACTGATGCTGTCCTTCTGTCTGCACCACATACCTCTAAGGGTGAGAGATCGTCCAAGTTTTATCCCAGGATGCCCTGATCCCCTTTGACTCTATACAAAGTGCTGTAATTCAGGCCTTAGGCCTTACATGATGCAGGGACTCTTCTGGCTTTTCCATTAAGAGGGTGAGCATTAGGTTACAGCAGGGCTTTTGTTGAGGGGGTACTTGGGGGTACTGAGTACCGGCACTGTTTCCATTGCTTGCTAAAATTGACCCATGGTCCCCAAGTTTTAATGAAAGAGCTCAGGCCTTACACACCAATTCTGCCTTGTCATAGATTCTGTGACTGGTTGCAGGGGGCCTGGCTATTGTGGGGTGGGTCCCTCAGTGATCACCCCGCCTGGCATTTGAGTACCGGCACCTTTTTCGCTAGAAAAAACGCACTGGGTTACAGGCAGCTACAATGAAAAAGGCTTTTGGGACTCTGCGGAAAGTTGTTTCAGTTGTGTCTTGAACCATTGGCAAAGCCCGAGGGTCCAGGTCTGTCCCTCCGAGTAGACAGACAGTCACCTTGATTTGCTTAAGAGAAAGTACCATACATGGCAGTTTCTCATCATTTCCTGAATAAATTACTGTTCCGGAGATTTCCCACTAAAGTTGTCAGCACTCAGCTGTGTCTTTTGAGTAAATGACCTGAGAACTACAGAAGCCTAATTTCATTGATCTTTATCTTTTTCTAAGTTATTCTCGTTTGGTTGGAAGAGGTTATTAAGGTGAATAGACTCTCTTGTGCTGCTGAACCCCTACTGCTGAAAAGTGGGTTTTGCCTCATGACTCATCCCATCCCCAGGGCCAGTGGCGTAGGAAGGGGGAGCGGTGGGGCGGTCCGCCCCGGGTGCACGCCGCTGGGGGGGTGTCAGCTCCGCTGGTTCCCTGCTCTCTCTGCCGCGGAACAGGTTACTTCCTGTTCCGGGGCAGAGAGAGCAGGGAACCAACGGAGCCGACGCAGCTCCCAGTGACGACATGCACTCAGCGGGGCGGAGCACCAGTGGTAACAATGCGCTCTGAGGGAGGGCACGCGCTGAGGGGGGGGTGTGCCGTGCTGCACCCGGGGGGGGTGCGCAGCGGCTACCCGCCCCGGGTGTCAGCCGCCCTCGCAATGCCACTGCCCAGGGCTGCCCGTCTTTCCTTTATCACAGGCTTCTGCTAGGCCCAGGGTCTCAGTCTAAGTTAAGGCTGCCAACTGGATTCAAATTCGCAGGACCGGGTTGATCCAAGCCTGGGTTTACCCCATTGCATGCAGGGCCTTGTAGTTCTTTTTTTTTATTTTTTCCTTTATTTATATTTTCAATTAATAATTCCAAGAACATTTCTTGTACAGAAATAAGAAGATTATATTCACAATATTGTATCATAAAGGAATAAAAAATAATCTAATATGAAAACAAGTTATAATCATCTTATGTTAATCCACAATATTGGGAGAGAAACAAGACACAATACAAAGCAAATTAATGTTTTAAATTCTCAATCGGAGACTTAGAAGGGAGATTCACAGCATTATATTATTACATTTGAGGGGTGGTTGTTATAACCGATTCTGATTTCAGAGGTAGAGTGACCACTTTCTTAGAATCCAAGGAAGTTTTCAAGTGTAATGGGTCAAAGAAAATATATTTTGCTGAGTTCAATTTTACAACACATTTACACGGAAAATTCGACCAAAATAATCCTCCCAATTGAAACACAAGGGGGCGCAATTTGAGAACACTTTGACGCCTCTTTTGCGTTACTTTGGGTTCATCCGGATATATTCTTGCTCTAGAATTAAGGAACATTTCTTTTCTATGCCTGAAAAATTGTTTTAATATCCAATCCCTATCTGGTTGTAATACGAATGTGACAATAAGAGTTGCTAATTCTAAACCCAAATCTTCTTCTATAATTTGTGAGAGATTCAAGGTCTCAAATATTGGTTCAGTCCCTTCTGAATCAAGTTGTCCACCTATACTTGATTTTTTTTATATGGTTATAAATAATAAATATTTGAAATTGGTGGACAGGCTTGCTCTGGCACTTTTAACATTTCAAGCATATATTTTTTAAATGTCAGCAACGGTGCAGGGCCCTGTAGTTCTGATTTCACCTTTTGCAGTCCCTAAGAAAAGCAAGGTTACAAGTCCCAGCATGCACTAGGGTAAACCCAGGACTGGGTTAACCCTGTCCTGCAGCAGCCTTAAATCTAAGGGGCCCTTTTACCAGGCCGCGTAAGTGTCTACGCCTGCCCAATGCACACCAAAATGGCGTTACCGCCCGACTGCTGCGTGGCTCCATGCGATACGCACATCTGAAACGGACACGCGCCAAGTGGCATTTGACGCGCATAGGTCATTACCGCCCGGATTCTTTACCACTAGGTCAATGGCTGGCGGTAAGGTCTCAGACCCAAAATGGACGCGTGGCAATTTTGATTTTGCCGCACGTCCATTTTCGGCAAAAAAAGGGCTTTTTTTCACAGGCGTGCTGAAAAATGGATTGGTGCGTGCCCATAACCCGCGCCTACACTACCGCAAGCCATTTTTCAGCGCACCTTAGTAAAAGGACCCCCGAGTGTCTCTCATGTCACGTCAAGAGCCAACTCCTTCATGGCTCTGTCCAGGAATAGGTTTAAGAAGGTGACACACGTAAGAAGGTCTGGAGAGAGGAGGGGAGAAGCCATTTCTCCCCCAGACATCATAGAGAATAGTGTTAAAGCAAGTGGAATCCGGCTCCTGTTTAGCCCAGCTATTTCGCTGCCTTCAGACCTTTATACCCTAGACATTTTTTCTGTTGCCTATACCCAGGGCTTTTTTTGAGGGGGTACTGAGTACCGGCACCTTTCCATTGTCTGCTAAAATTCACCCATGGTCCCCAAGTTTCAGTGATACAGCTCAGGCTCTACACACCAATTCTGCCTTGTCATAGATTCTGTGACTGGTTGCAGGGGGCCTGGCTATTGTGGGGTGGGTCCCTCAGTGATCACCCACCCCTGAAGGGTGGCCTGACATTTGAGTACAGGCACCTTTTTCGGGAGAAAAAAATGCACTGCCTATACCTAAAACCTAGCTTGACCCTTTCAGAAGCCAACATACAGCTTCTCAGGTGGATTCCCATATTTTGCCTGGGGGAGAGGGAGGGGACCTTAATTTGACCTTCTGCCCCGCATCTCTTTCCTGACCTCCTGGCAGCCGGGCTTCCTTCCTGTCTCCTTCTCTTAGGGCTTTATTACTTCCAGAACCCAGCTTGCAACTGTACCAGAACTTTTCTTGGCAGCCTCTCCACACTGGTGTCTGCTAAAACATGAACAGTCTAAGGATCCTGTTTCTCTCCTCTCCGCATTGATAATCGCTTATCCGCTCACCTGCTTGTACCGGCTTTTATACAGCATTGAGGTCGTAAATTATCCACTTTTTATAGTCTGGGTCAAATGATTAATTTAAGTGACATTTTGGAATCTGGTTTTTGACATCCAAAGACATTTTCTGTTTTGTATCCTTTTACTGTGCTGACAGTCGCATAGTGCGGCTTTGTAAAAGGGGGGGGGGGGGGGGTACATGTTTTTTTTTTTTAATGGAAAATATCCTAAAGAGTGCTGGGTTAGATTTGAAAAATCCCGCATTACGCCGCCCTAACTCCAAATCTTAATGCGCTGTAGAAAAAGGGCCCACATATTACTGTAATTACGTTTTCTTGCTTTTTCCATTCTTTTTCTGTTTTGTATTCTTAATTAGTCCAGTTATTAGCAAGCGCAACTTTCTTTACCCAAGGATTTGCCAGCATTGTGCGTCCCCAACCCCTGCCAGCCGGTCCTCTTCTCCTGCACAATCGCATTGCTGATCTACAAGGGCAGGCATCTGTTTCTGTGAGTCTGACATCCTGCACGTCAGACACAGAAAAAGAAGCCTGTGTGGCCGCGCCGCTGATCTGCAAGGGCTAAAATGTGCCCCCTCACCTCGAGCTCTGGACCCCCCTCCCGCTGAAGTCTGGCTACGCCCCTGTCCCAAAACATTGTAGTATTTGTAGTCTATGATTCTATCCATTGAAATCAGTGCTGCAGGTTCCATAATGCACCAGTATGAGGTTAGCAGAAATCCAGGACTGGCCAAAAAGTCTCCCTCCTGGAATGGGTAACTTGGCAGCTCTGCTCTTTGATTTTAAAAGTCACACCATTGCCCCTAATGTTAACATAGTAACATAGTAGATGACGGCAGAAAAAGACCTGCACGGTCCATCCAGTCTGCCCAACAAGATAAACTCATATGTGCTGCTTTTTGTGTATATGTTACCTTGATTTGTATCTGTCATTTTCAGAGCACAGACCATATAAGTCTGCCCAGCACTATCCCTGCCTCCCAACCACCGGCTCTGGCACAGACCGTATGTCTGCCCAGCACTATCCCCGCCTCCCAACCACCAGCCCCGCCTCCCACCACCGGCTCTGGCACAGACCGTAAAAGTCTGCCCAGCACTATCCCCGCCTCCCAACCACCAGTCCCGCCTCCCACCACCGGCTCTGCCACCCAATCTCGGCTAAGCTCCTGAGGATCCATTCCTTCTGAACAGGATTCCTTTATGTTTATCCCACGCATGTTTGAATTCCGTTACCGTTTTCATCTCCACCACCTCCCGCGGTAGGGCATTCCAAGCATCCACCACTCTCTCCATGAAAAAAATACTTCCTGACATTTTTCCTGAGTCTGCCCCCCTTCAATCTCATTTCATGTCCTCTACTTCTACCACCCTCCCATCTCCGGAAAAGGTTCACTTGCGGATCAATACCCTTCAAATACTTGAACGTCCGTATCACATCACCCCTGTCTCTCTCCCCTCCTCCAGGGCATACATGTCTCTCCTCATACGTCCCGCAATGCAAATCCCATACCACTCCGTCCTGCACCGCTTCAATTCTTTCCACATCCCTAGCAAGAAAGATGGCTCAACAGCTGGGACTGACATCACAAAGAGCCTGATGTCACAAAGAGCCTCTGTTCTGACGTCACAGCCTCTGTTCTGACATCACAAAGAGCCTCTCTGATGTCACAAAGAGCCTCTGTTCTGACGTCACAAAGAGTCTCTGTTCACAGTGTTGATGACATCATAAAGGCCCGCTGCCAGTTCTATCTGAGCCTGAAAGAAGCCCATTAAACATTACCTGAACTTTTAACACAGAATGTGGAAAGAAACAGCGCTCTCATTAGTGGTTCATCACCTACGGCACAAGCACATTATTAATTAAACATTCTTTTCTAATGTTTACGAGTTTGAAAACTGCACTTTTCGACGCTTGCGTTTTTCTTTGTAGCACTTGGTTGCCTCCGGCATTCTTACAAACAGAAGAGAGAGTGTAACAACACTAAGACATTAAGTAGTCCGATCGGCTGAACTGCAGATATAATATTGATTAGCCTAATTCTGGAGCTAGCAATAAAATGAATTTGAATGACGTTTAAAATTTATCAAAGAGAAGTTTTCCCAGTAACTGATCTGTTCTTTTATTGCGCCTTCTGGGGCGAGAGGAAAGTGCCCTCTAGCGGCGGGACCTGCGCAGGCTGCTAATTGGCCTCAAACAGTGCTAATTGAGCCTCTCATTACCAACGCAAGACCTGAGCTACAAATCAGCGGATATTGGAAAAGGTCCCTAACAACAATGATTTGCTATTGCAATAAGGGCCGATCATTTAACGCCATTAGACCAGGGAGGCTAAACTTTGTGTGACCCCTATGGATCTCAGTATTCAGGATGAATCACAGACTTCGGCTTAATACATAAAAGCTGACAAACACCCGGGCGGAATGGGACTGGTATAAACTCCTGTTGTGTGTGTCGGACAACCATTCATTCTCTCATTGTAAAAAAAAAAACCTACATAAGAGGAGATCATGTGTGGCTCATTCTGTTTTATATTTGCTAATCTGGATCTTTCCAAGCAGCTTTCAAAAGTATGTCAAGAAAAGCAATAAGAGGCAGAAATAGCCAGTAAACAGGGTCATAGTCCTGGCAGTTACTTTCCTGACTGTGGAAACTAGTTTGCTGACATTGTTACAGAAAACTATATATATATATATATCCCACAAGTAATGTGCTGAAAACCTTCAGGGGTCCTTTTACTATGGTGTGCTGAAAAATGCCCTGCGGTAGTGTAGACGCGTGTTTTGGGCACACACAGAATTTTTTTTTAGCGCACCTACAAAAAATGCCTTTTTTTATTGCTGAAAATGGATGTGCGGGCAACTTGAAAATTGCCGAGCGTTCATTTTGGGTCTGAGATCTTACCGCAAGCCACTGACCTAGCGGAAAAGGTCTCATGCGGACGGTAATGGTCTACGCGTGTCAAATGCCACTTGACGTGTGTAGCTGCCCCGCATCAGAAAATAAAAAATACTTTTCAGACGCATGTAGCGGATGTGCACCAAAATTGAAATTACCGCAAGGGCCATGCAGTAACCGGGCAGTAACTCCAATTTGGCGCGCGTTCACCGCACATAGGCGCCTATGCAGCGTAGTAAAAGGGCCCCTCAATGCCTTAATTTTCCCACATATCCTTGATCCATTAGGCTACAGCGGGTTAAACATGGAATCATCATAGGGATGGACAGCCGGGACATTTTTGTTTTCTGTTTCCAGCGTCATTTCTGGGAATTTTCACTTTATTCTTATTTGGCCATTTTGTAATCACTGGAACAAAGCCATTGAGACCCCAATGCTCCGAAAGAAATGCAGGCGCTAGAGGCCATTAGCGCCAGACTAGCTCCCGCATTTGTGAGCACAGAATGCTCAAAGGTTCTAGCGTGGGAAATAACGAGCGTGCCAAAGATAGCGCAAATAGTATGCTAATGTAGTCAAACGGATGTTAATGAGGTCACTTCTTATTCCCTCCCAATGCTCAGAGAACAGCGAACAAAACAAAGCCGCCCTTACCGCTGAAAATAACGCCAGGCTCAGAGCAGGCGTTGGGGTGTTTGAAAGGAGGATTTTTCACGATTCTTTCTTTAAAATCTGCTGCTTTTTCTTTCATCTCGAAGCAAAAGGAAGGACACCATCGTATTTTAAAAGTGGTAGCCAAGCCTCCCTGCGGAACTCTTGCGAGACTGTCGAGAGCCATGAGACTACCATGGAAAATCTTGGCCACCATTTTGAAAACACGGTGGCACCAGCAGATGGTCTATTTTAATAAAGGTCTATGGACTTTTCCTTTAGGAAGCCATCCAAACCTTTTTTAAACCCGGCTAAGCTAACTGCTTTTACTACATTCTCTGGCAGCGAGTTCCAGCATTTAATTACACATTGAGTGAAGAAAAATTTTCTCCGATTCATTTTAAATTTACTGCTTTGTATCTTCATTACGTGCACCCGTCTTAGTATTTTTGGAAAGAATAAACAAGCGATTCATGTCTACCCATTCGGCTCCACTCATTATTTTATAGACCTCCATCATATCTCCCCTCAGCCATCTCTTCTCCATGCCGAAGGGCCCTAGATGTTTCAGCCTTTCCTCATAGGGAAGTCGTCCCATCCCCTTTATCATTTTCGTCGCCCTTCTCTGCACCTTTTCTAATTCCCCTATATCTTTTTTGAGATGCGGCGATCAGAATTGAACACAATATTTGAGGTGCGGTCGCACCATGGAGTGATACAAAGGCATTATAACGTCCTTATTTTATGTGATAGACACTGCAGAGGCCAGAGAACTGAATCCTTTTGGACTGGGTATAATGTTGGTGGCATTTCTTCATGGCAAAAATCCCAACGCTTTCTTTCTAATTACAGAACACCCAGTGAAATGTCAGTTCGCACGTGGCAGGCTTTTTAATCTGTTCTCAAACAATTCGCTTTTCATGGCACACCTGTCTCCTGTGCTAGAAAGGTAACCCAGCTGCTCTTCCCTTCAAGCTTTGTGGGGAGGGACACACAATTAGTCTATCCTCCAACAACTGGACGGCGAGGCTAAAGTCCCAGAGAGACAAGGAGAAACTTTCAAAAAATCAGAATTTAGAGCTGAAAACTCCTCAAGCATTGAAAAAGTCACAGGATTTTACTGAGGGACACATGATCCCCTCTAAACTGAGTGTGGCTTTATCAAGCAAATCATTCATATCAATTCCATTTTAATCTCTTTAGCTAGCATGGTACAAAGCAATCATAATAAGATTTCCCAGGGTGTGTAATGAGAAATATCTTGGGTCCAGTTAAACCACTTGAGGCTGGCCCCTTGTGAACTAGATGAAACCTAAGTGTCCAGCAGTGTCAGTGGACATCTCTGCCCAGGCCAAGAGAAGGCCATGCAAAGCATTCTTGCCTCCATCCTCCCCGGGTTAATCAGAGTTTCCTTTCAGCTCAGCCTGGTCTGTCTCCAGCCCCTGTGGAGTCCTTGAAATCAGTCGGTTCTCTCCTTTTCTGCTTTTATTGAAATCACACAACACAATAATAAAACAGTCCAAAGCAGTTTAAGAAAAGCTCTGTATGTGCTCGGTAAAATCCTTGAGCTTTATTAAACCTGGCAGTGCTGTTGAAGTCAGAAGGAGTGTTGGCGTGATGCAAGGATTCCTCTGCCACCGGAATGTTTGTGGTGACAGCCAAGGATCATGCATGCCACCCAGAGGCAGACGGACATTTAAAAAAAGAAATCCTTCTCATAAGTCTGCAATTAAACCCACTCGGCTGCAATCAGACCCAGGGGCGGCAGAAAGCAGACTGCCACCTGCTGGTCAGGTAGCAAAAGCTCAGGTGTCTTTCTTCTGGTGCCCCATTCACCTCTCATCATTGGCGGCAGTGACTGATTAAGGGGATACTGAGAAGGGATTAGATATTTAGAGGGCTGGGGACCTGTACGGGGTTGTATTAAGAGTATGGGTAAAGAGTAATGGGCAAAGGAAAAGTCCATAGACCGTTATTAAATGGACTTGGGGAAAATCCACTATTTCTGGGATAAGCAGTATAAAATGTTTTTGTACATTTTGGGGATCTTGCCGGGTATCTGTGACCTGGATTGGCCACTGTTGGAAACAGGATGCTGGGCTTGATGGACATTTGGTCTTTCCCAGTATGGCAACACTTATGTACTAGGGATTCTAAATGGAATGTTGCTACACTTTGAAATTCTGCATGGAATCTTGTTATTCTTTAGAATTCTAGAATCTTCCTGCTCTTTGGGGTTCTACATGGAATGTTGCTACACTTTGAAATTCTGCATGGAATCTTGTTATTCTTTAGAATTCTAGAATCTTGCTGCTCTTTGGGGTTCTACATGGAATGTTGCTACTGTTTGGGTTTCTGTCAGGTACTTGTGACCTGGATTGGCCACTGTTGGAAACAGGATGCTGGGCTTGATGGACCTTTGGTCTTTCCCAGTATGGCAATACTTATGTACTTATGTACCCAAGGCCCCCACAACGCACCCCTGACTTTCAGTCTCCAAAGCTTATCAGAAGATGGTATATCATTCTTTTTACACTGCTCAATACCTTCAGGAAGTCTATTCCAGGCTGAGCATCCACAGAATTCCTTGAAATCATATAGAATTTTTCCTGATTATAATAGAGCTGTTCCGATGGCCAAAAACGAATAATGGGCATTTGAGCTTTAACATAACAAATCAAAGAAGCAATGTGAAATCAGAGATCATAGGATTTAGCAAAATAGAGCCCTGGCTTATTTGAATTTAAATCATTGTTCAGCTGAATACGAATAATTTATTCAGGGCACTATTTGGGGGACGAATCGAATCAAATATGACTATTCGTTACAGCCTGATAGACCTGGGAACCCTGACAGCTCAGTCAGTGCATCTAACCCGCCCACTGCCCTAGCCATTGGCTGACTGGCCTTTTTAGCTTGGGGAAAGAATCCCCCCTCCAGGTTCAGGGGTCTCAAATAAGGACAGGCAGTGCAAAGACATCACTTCCAGTGAGAGAGGTGGACTTTCCCAGTTAGGCAACTGTCTCTAGAGCAGGGATTTTCAACCCAGTCCGTGGGACACACCCAGCTAGTCAGGATTTTCAGATACTGGCAATGGAATAATGGAGGTGGGACATGCAAATTTACCTCGGGCATATTCATTATGGATATCTTGAAAACCTGACTGGCTGGGTGTGTCTCGAGGGCTGGGTTGAGACTGTTGCCTTTCCAAGCTATTGGGAAGTTCATCCCTGAGCTCAGTACAGTAACAACGTGAGTAATCTATTAGTTGTGGGTCTGGGCATCCTGAGCCCCCCCCCCCCCCCCCCCCATGTCTTCCAGTCAGTGACAAGCATGAGACAGTCCCTTTAAATGGAGAAAGTTTACAACAAGAACTAAACAGGGCCGCTGAGAGACTGGGCTGGGCCCGGAGCAAGGCCACCCCCGGGGCCCCGCCACGGCCCCCACCTGAGGTTGTCATCGTCACTGCTGCCCCCCCCCCCTCCATCCACCACCGGGCCAGGCCCCCCTGAATTCAAATCATAGCGCCTCACCTCGACCTCGCTCCGTGTGAAAGAAGCGCAGCAGCGGCAGTCTGCAGATTGCCTCCCTTCGGGCCTTCTGTCCCTGTGTCCCGCCCTTGCGCAAGTTACATCAGACGAGGGCGGGACACAGGGAGGGAAGGCCTGAAGGGAGGCGATCTGCAGACTGCCGCTACTGCGCTTCTTTCACACGGAGCGAGGTCGAGGTGAGGCGCTATGATTTGAATTCAGGGGGGCCTGGCCCGGTGGTAGATGGAGGGGGGCGGGTAGAGGGGACTGCGGCACCGGGCCCCCCTTGGAGGCCCAGGCCCAGGGAATTTTGCCCCCCTGCCCCCCCTCTTGGCGGCCCTAGAACTAAACAACCCATTTCACATTAATGCATTATCTGCCGGATTCTATACAGGGCACCTAGAGATCTGTGCCGAAATCCAGGCATATTCTATAACAATGCGCATAACTTAATTGGCTTAAGCTAATCAGCATTGATAACAACACTTAACAAGCAATAATGAGCACTAATTGGCAATAATTAGAATTTACGCTAAGCAGATTCTGTAACGAACTACGCTGAAATTCTAATGTGTGCAGTTCAAAAGTGGAGTGGTTATATGTGGGGGAAATGGGCATTTCATGGGCGTTCCAAAATTTACATGCGTAGTTATAGAATATGGCCCAGTGCACGTAGATTGAGGTGCAGGGATTTACGCCACATTCTCGTTGGTGTAAATGGAGGTGCATAGTTTTAGGTGCTGGGATATGAACTAAGCGCATTCAATATACCACCTCTAAATCTAGGCATCGTTTATAGAATATGCTTTCGGCTTAAATGTTTACCACGTGGGTTTTTTTAGGCGCCTTATATAGAATCAGTCCCTAAATGAATAGTCGCAGCACCCAGCTTCCTGTGCATTGATATAGATAAGATTTATTGGGCCCCTGGCAAATAAATGAAAAAGGACCTCCATAACACTGGATTCCATCCCGTATATCTGTTCAGCTTGAATATTAGTCTGGTAGCTGTGTTCTGTATGATCTGTCATTTTGTTTCTGATATTTACACTCAGTGCCAAGAAATAAGACATTACAGTAGTCCAGGTGTGGGAGGATTAGCATTTGAACTAACAAGGCAAAGGCTTTTTGGTCAAAGAGTGATCTAACTAGTCGTAGTTGTCTCATTTTGAATAAAGATTTCTTCCATAGCTGGTTAATATGTGAAGACAAAGTGAGTGATGAGTCAAGTAAGACCCCTAACACTCTGGATTCTGATGCGACTGCAAAGATTTGACCATTGTCTAATGAAATAGCAGGAACCATGGTTTTCTGCAAGTTCAATTTCAGCTTATTGGTTACGCCCTGGTCCTGAGAGCACTCATACCTGCTGTAACTAACTAAATTGGGTCTTTATTTGTGGAGGTCCGTGGTAGGAGAAGCATAATGTCATCAGCACATGGTAGTATAAGTTTGTTGAGTCCTAGCTGTATTGAGGAATGACATGAAGAAATTGAACAGGATAGGAGAGAGTGGGGATCTCTGAGGGACCCCACAGCTGGGAGACCAGTAGTTGGAGAGTTTGTTGTTATGCTTCACAGCGTAGCTTAGGTTTGAAAGGAATCCACTGAACCATTTTAGAGCAGTGCCTGTTATTCCCATCTGATCCAGGTTTTCCAAGAGCAATGTGTGATCAACAGCATCGAACTCTGCCCATCTTCAAGTCTCTGCTTAAAGCCCACCTCTTCAATGCTGCCTTCGGCACCTAACTCTTACCTTCAGGATATCCGGACTGCCCCAAATTGACTGCCCCCATCGTATCGTCTACTCACTTGTCCGTTAGATTGTAAGCTCTTTGAGCAGGGCCTGTCCTTTTATGTTAAATTGTACAGCGCTGCGTAACCCTAGTAGCGCTTTAGAAATGTTAAGTAGTAGTAGTAGATATCAAATTGTAGAAGTATTACTTGGTCTCGTTTGCCTGTTGCTTGACATATGTAGTTAGAACAAGCAGTAAGGTTTCCGTGCTCTGTGCCGGTCTGAAGCCAAATTGTGACCAATGTAGAATAGGACATTTTTCCAGATGTATGGAAAGTTGTTTGCTGATGTGGGTTTCTAGCATTTTGGTAAAAAGTGATATACTAGCTACTGGACGGTAGTTTGCAGACGATGTTATGTCCAGTCCTGATCCCTTCAGCAGAGAGGTAAGGATAATTTTAACCATATCTAATGGAAGAGAGCCAGAATTCAACAGATCATTTAAACAATCTTGTATCCAATAAACTGCCCCAATAGGGATGGATGGGAGTAAGGCTTTTGGACAATGGTCCAGGGAGCAGTGGGCTCTTGAACACTTTGTTGCGCACACTTTGTCAGTTGTTGCGCACGGGTGCAGACAGAAGGTACCTTAGTCAGATCACTTCCAATTCAGCTCGCCAAGGTTGGGCGGTCTTGTGTCAGTGAAGCCACAGCCTGTGTTGGTACCGTGGGTTCGAGTACGAAGGTCCTGCTGTTGGCACCCGTGTGCATCGGTTGCCACATACTTTCCTACTCCGACTTGGCAAGGGAGATCTTGTCTGCTATTTCACCACATAGCCGCCATTTTGAGAATCTCTCGGTCTGTTCTGACTCTCCACCCATCTGGAGCCCTTGGACACGGCATTTGTCCAAGGCTGGGGTGTCTGAGGTCAGCCTGGGGTCTAGGAGCTTATATTAGGAGCTTCCTGCTTAGTGTATCTGGGTTTTTAAAACGTTTGGACAAGTTCCTGGAGGAAAAGTTCATAGACTGTTAGTGAGATGGACATGGGGGAAGCCACTGCTTGCCCTGGGATTGGTAGCATGGAATCTTGCTACTATTTGGGTTTCTGCCAGTTACTGGATTGGCCACAGCTAGAAGCAGGATACTGTGCTAGATGGGCCATTGGTCTGACCCAGCATGGCTATTTTTAAAGATCTTAACTTCTTATTTGGCTTCAGTTTTGTCTGTTGTACCTTTATTTTCTGGATTACATTAGCCAGGTCGATGTTATGACAGTCAGAATTCATGAGCCCCCTGCTACTCAGTCCCATGAGGTCATTAGTCTTAGCTTGTGACATCACAACATTTTCCACAGCAGCAAACTGTGGTTTCATCAGTTCTTAATTACTATGTAATAATTAGTATATTGAATGAATAAATGGAACAGAATGGAATGATCACCTTATGCGAGCTGGAGCTCAAGGACAGATAGTTAATGATTTGATATATATGGCTCGATTTACAATAGCTCAAGGCGAGCTACATTCAGGTACAGCGTATATTTCCTGTACCCTGAGGGCTTGCAATCTAAATCTGACATTAAAGGGGAGGGAGGGTACTAAGAATGCAATTTTAGAGGCAAACATTTTTTTAAAACATCTGTTCGCTGTTTTCTTGGGCACCTCAATAGCTTTGTAGAGAACAATTATACATGTTGGCAATTCAACACTTGAATTTTACAGTCCTATTAGCCTCCATATCTTGCTGAGAAACAAATGTGACCACTACAACAGCCGTCCAGTGAACATCCTGTGCCCAGATGGTCCTGTTGGGTGAGATCTTATGTTCCTACAGAACTACACCCAGCTGCTTCAGCTGCACATGGAGAAGTAAAAGGGATTTGGGGGTACAGCAGTGAGTAAACGCTAAGCAGGAAAGTTTATAGCAGCTTTTTTGTATGTCTAAGTCCACACGCCATGCATAAAATTACCCTGAGTGCATGATAATAAGAGCATGCATACTTTAACATGACTTGTGTGCAGGCACATTTGAGAGCGTAATTTGGGCACAGTGTGGGCGGAGTCACCATTTGCAGGCATATTTAATTACACAGAATCTTATTCATCAAGTCAGAACAAAACCACATAATATTTTCAGAGAATGGTTGATACTAGGGCAATTTCTAATTCTGAGTTTCTAGCCACGGACATTTCTTGCATTATAATTATGTACTTGCACCAATCACATTTCAGTAAGCTGCTCTGATATCGCAGTCATCCCCACAGTGGGGGCTGATGCAGAAAACTACCCTGGCGGGCACAAGCCACACGGTTAACAAATAATCGACACACTTGTTACTGGCTGCATGATGCAGAAAGGGTTTCAACGTTGAATTCAACTTGTGCAATAGAGATCAGTGCACAGCATATTAAAGTGTATGGTAAGGAGGGTATTGATGCACAACAACGCAGAGATGTTATTAAGCTGTGTGCTGATGTCTACCAGGCACAATGTGAGAAATGCCAGGTCTGAGGGGGTGTAGAAGAGTAAGGAGAGAGACCCCTGCCCTAAACTCCCTGCCCCTAACATAGCTTTCTGCAGTGGCCCTAATGTCCCTGGTAATTTAGCAGCCCCTCTCCTTTTCCTCAACGTGACCCAATCCACTCCCCCCAACTTAAAAACTCACTTGTGTCTAGCTGCACCACCCAGGTCTCCCTGACTACCCCCAGGGTGTCCCTTCAAGAGGTAGTAGTAATGTCACTCCTGCCTCCCTGTCGCCTGACCCCACAGAGTGCATCCTGGGATGCATCAGGCGGGCTCAGGTTGACATATGAGTGGTTTTTCCCCTTTTTTGGGTAGTTTCTGCTCATCACTCCAACCTCTTGAAGGCACACCCTGGTTGGGGGTGGGGGTTCTGTTAGCATGGTGAGGGCTGCTAGACTACCAGGGAAAGGGGCCAATGCAGGGAACCACATAAGGACAGAGCTGGGTGAACTTCTACGGTCTACGTCCCAGAAACAACAAAGAAAGACCATGATCAAGTTCATTGTCAATTCAATCTAGAGTTGAGAATGAATGTGACTTGGGCAGACTGGATGGACCGTTAAGGTCTTTATCTGCCGTCACTTACTGTGTTACTATGTAAATGACCTCAGTTTCTGCAGCTTTCGTGGAGCAGATTTACAGAAACACATAGAGGCGTATTTTCAAAGCACATGGTGGCCGATGATCAAAACTCCGGCGCAACGCAGAACAACGCCCTAATGCTCAAAGATAATGAGATGCAAATCTAGGTGCGCTCATAGCTTTCAGCAATAGGGAGTTCGGCAGGAGGATTGTGCTTGGCACACGAGCAGAAGAGTTCAGGGGTAAGCTCAGCTCCTGTGCGCATGCCTGGTAAAACCCGAATGTGAAGCACACATTGGCGTCTGGTTTCTGCAGCCTAAATATAAGCGTTTTTAATTTTCTTTTTCTGGAGTCATATATTTAGATACAAGTAACAGACGCCAATGTCTGCTTTGGGTTTGTTTGTTTTTATTAAAGCATGGGTTTTAAAAAGGTTTGGACAAGTTCCTGGAGGAAAAGTCCATAGTCTGCTATTGAGATAGGCATGGTAAGCAACTGCTTGCCCTGGGATTTGTAGTATGGAATGTTGCTACTCTGAGATTCTGAATGGAATCTTGTCATTATTTAGGATTCTGGAATCTTGCTATTTGTCAGGCTTCTCACAGAAGCACAGGGTTTGTGAGCCCTTGGACCACTGCCGTGAAGCGGCAGTGGCAGGCAAAACCACCCCCAAACCAGAGGCAAGGCAGAACAGGACTGGAACCCTGGACTGGAGTTGCAGCAGAGGCAAACAAGCTGGGACAGGCAGAGCAGGAACAGCTAAACTTCACCTGCGCTTGACCGCCGTTCCCCAGGAGTTAAGCCCCTGGGTGCAGGCGGCCGGCAGGACTTACAGGACAGGGCAGGAACTGGATACCAACAGGAAACACACAACAGAGTCAGGACTAAAAGCTGCCAGGCAGCCACTAAAAAGGAACACAGACACAAGACAAGGAAATGCAAACCAGAAACAAGACTAGGAACTAAGCAATAAAACCAAAGCTAACTACACACAAACAAACTAGAACCAGGCAAGAAACTCAGACTAGAACTGGACTAGGCAGAAGTGCACAGAGCACACCCACATACCAGGGACCTTAGATGATGCAAAGGCAAACACAGAAGATTCCAGGTGGCTAATAAAGCCAATCAGCAGCTGAGGTTCACTGCAAGAATCACAAGGCAGCTATGGGTGCTGTTCAGGCACAAACAAGAAAAGCAAGTCTGGCAGCCTGGAAGATCCGGACTGGACTAGGCTGAAGTCTGGAACGTGTGACAGTTCATAGCAGCCACCGGTTCAGGCCACCAGAGGGCGAGGTGAGCACAGACAAGGAGACAGTCACCACCATGACACTATTGTTTGGGGTTCTATATGGAATGTTGCTACTATTTGGGTTTCTGCATGGAATCTTATCACTCTAGGATTCCAGAATCTTGCTATTCTTTGGGGTTCTACATGGAATGTTGCCATGATTTGGGTTTCTGCCAGGTAGTTGTGACTTGGCTTGGCCACTGTTTGAAAAACAGGATACTGGACAAGATGGACCATTGGTCTGAGCCAGTATGGCTACTCATATGTTCTTAAATTTAGACACAGGACAAGAACGCCAATGTGTGCTTCACGTTTAGATCTGCTGTTTCTTACAACCAGTGCTCAAGGGCTTGCATGGGCTTCCTTCTGCTTCCAAAAGTGGCCAATCCAGGTCACAAGTACCCTGCAGAAACCCAATTAGTAGCAACATTCTATGTAGAATCTCAAATAACAGCAACATTCCAGAATCCCCAACAACAACAAGATTCCGAATTCCAAAGAGTAGCAACATTCCATGCTACCAATCCCTGGGCAAGCAATGGCTTCCCCCATGCCCATCTCAATAGCAGACTATGGACTTTTCCTCCAGGAACTTGTCCAAACCTTTTTTTTTAAACCCAGATAAGCTAACTGCTGTTACTCTGGCAACGAGTTCCACAGCTTTAACTATTCTTTGAGTGAAAAAAATATTTCCTCCTATTTGTTAATTAACCTGCAGATCTGGGATCCATGCCCAGCTTAGGGGGACCTTTACAGAATCCAGGGGAAAGTGTGTGGCTGAGTGTTGGTGCTAATCCTGGCTATGGTGAAAAGGAAATAAAGAAGTGTTTGGGATCATTCTGCCCCCTGTCCTGGGGTTGTAGCAACAGAGTTTGGTTGAGGGCTTAAGCAGGGAGCTGAGAGTCATCAGCAGAGCCAGAACAAAGGTCGTGTGAGTGATGCAGCCACATAAAGGGGGTAAAAAGTGCTTCCAGCCCACTGTCTTCTGTCACTGGCAGTGGTGAGGTGGACAAGGTGGGGGGAGGGCAGAGTACCAGTGGGAGAGTTGCACAGCTATCGTTTATCGTTTATTTACTATACCGTTTCTTATTGCGTTTGCAAAACAGAACGGTTTACATCATAATAACTAAGGTTTATATTAAAAACATATAAGAAATCCATTAATTTGATAGAAAAGCACTGCAAAACACTAACAATAGACAACCATCCATAGCAAAAATATAATAAATCATATTACTACTACTACTACTATTTAGCATTTCTATAGCGCTACAAGGCATACGCAGCGCTGCACAAACATAGAAGAAAGACAGTCCCTGCTCAAAGAGCTATGTAATAAAAGTGAGCCAAGTATAGGACAATCAAGCCATTGTGACATCACTGATGAGGTTGGCTCTTATTGGTGGACTGAGGCATTATGACATCACAATATTAGCTCTGGTTACAACAGACTACTACTACTACTATTTAGCATTTCTATAGCGCTACAAGGCATACGCAGCGCTGTACAAACATAGAAGAAAGACAGTCCCTGCTCAAAGAGCTTACAATCATATTACTAGTTAATGCATATTGATTCTGTCTGTTTTTTTCCCTTTCAGCCCAGATTATTATCCAACGTATTTTGAAACAATGTTTTCAGAAACTTACGTAGAGGAGTGTGGTAGCCGTGTTAGTCCACTCTTAAGGTTATCAATAGAAATCAAACCAAATAAAACATGGAAAAGAAAATAAGATGATACCTTTTTTATTGGACATAACAATACATTTCTTGATTAGCTTTCGAAGGTTGCCCTTCTTCCTCAGATCGGAAATAAGCAAATGTGCTAGCTGACAGTGTATATAAGTGAAAACATTCAAGCATTACTATGACAGTAAAATAGATACCATTGGAGATTCTACATGGAATGTTGCTACTGTTGGAGATTCTACATGGAATGTTGCTATTCCACTAGCAACATTCCATGTAGAAGGCTGCGCAGTCTTCTGTTTCTGTGAGTCTGACGTCCTGCACGTACGTGCAGGACGTCAGACTCACAGAAGCAGAAGCCTGCGCGGCCACATTGGTGATCTGCAAGGGCCGACTTCTACATGGAATGTTGCTACTATTGGAGATTCTACATGGAATGTTGCTACTATTGGAGATTCTACATGGAATGTTGCTATTCCACTAGAAGGCTGCGCAGGCTTCTGTTTCTGTGAGTCTGACGTCCTGCACGTATGTGCAGGACGTCAGACTCACAGAAGCAGAAGCCTGCGCGGCCACATTGGTGATCTACAAGGGCCGACTTCTACATGGAATGTTGCTAGTGGAATAGCAACATTCCATGTAGAATCTATAGAAATCAAACCAAATAAAACATGGAAAAGAAAATAAGATGATACCTTTTTTATTGGACATAACTTAATACATTTCTTGATTAGCTTTCGAAGGTTGCCCTTCTTCCTCAGATCGGAAATAAGCAAATGTGCTAGCTGACAGTGTATATAATGAAAACATTCAAGCATTACTATGACAGTAAAATAGATACCATTGGAGATTCTACATGGAATGTTGCTACTACTGGAGATTCTACATGGAATGTTGCTACTATTGGAGATTCTACATGGAATGTTGCTACTACTGGAGATTCTACATGGAATGTTGCTATTCCACTAGCAACATTCCATGTAGAAGGCTGCGCAGGCTTCTGCTTCTGTGAGTCTGACGTCCTGCACGTACGTGCAGGACGTCAGACTCACAGAAGCAGAAGCCTGCGCGGCCACATTGGTGATCTACAAGGGCCGACTTCTACATGGAATGTTGCTAGTGGAATAGCAACATTCCATGTAGAATCTATAGAAATCAAACCAAATAAAACATGGAAAAGAAAATAAGATGATACCTTTTTTATTGGACATAACAATACATTTCTTGATTAGCTTTCGAAGGTTGCCCTTCTTCCTCAGATCGGAAATAAGCAAATGTGCTAGCTGACAGTGTATATAAGTGAAAACATTCAAGCATTACTATGACAGTAAAATAGATACCATTGGAGATTCTACATGGAATGTTGCTACAATTGGAGATTCTACATGGAATGTTGCTACTATTGGAGATTCTACATGGAATGTTGCTATTCCACTAGCAACATTCCATGTAGAAGGCTGCGCAGGCTTCTGTTTCTGTGAGTCTGACGTCCTGCACGTACGTGCAGGACGTCAGACTCACAGAAGCAGAAGCCTGCGCGGCCACATTGGTGATCTACAAGGGCCGACTTCTACATGGAATGTTGCTAGTGGAATAGCAACATTCCATGTAGAATCTATAGAAATCAAACCAAATAAAACATGGAAAAGAAAATAAGATGATACCTTTTTTATTGGACATAACTTAATACATTTCTTGATTAGCTTTCGAAGGTTGCCCTTCTTCGGCAGATCGGAAATAAGCAAATGTGCTGACAGTGTATATAAGTGAAAACATTCAAGCATTACTATGACAGTAAAATAGATACCATTGGAGATTCTACATGGAATGTTGCTATTCCACTAGCAACATTCCATGTAGAAGGCTGCGCAGGCTTCTGTTTCTGTGAGTCTGACGTCCTGCATGTACTCACAGAAGCAGAAGCCTGCGCGGCCACATTGGTGATCTGCAAGGGCCGACTTCTACATGGAATGTTGCTAGTGGAATAGCAACATTCCATGTAGAATCTCAAATAGTAGCAACAGTGGAGGAGTGGTTAGGGTGGTGGACTTTGGTCCTGAGGAACTGAGTTCGATTCCCACTTCAGGCACAGGCAGCTCCTTGTGACTCTGGGCAAGTCACTTAACCCTCCATTGCCCCATGTAAGCCGCATTGAGCCTGCCATGAGTGGGAAAGCGCAGGGTACAAATGTAACAAAAATAAAATAGATACTATTGGAGATTCTACATGGAATGTTGCTACTATTGGAGATTCCACATGGAATGTTGCTACTATTGGAGATTCTACATGGAATGTTGCTATTCCACTAGAAGGCTGCGCAGGCTTCTGTTTCTGTGAGTCTGACGTCCTGCACGTATGTGCAGGACGTCAGACTCACAGAAGCAGAAGCCTGCGCGGCCACATTGGTGATCTACAAGGGCCGACTTCTACATGGAATGTTGCTAGTGGAATAGCAACATTCCATGTAGAATCTATAGAAATCAAACCAAATAAAACATGGAAAAGAAAATAAGATGATACCTTTTTTATTGGACATAACTTAATACATTTCTTGATTAGCTTTCGAAGGTTGCCCTTCTTCCTCAGATCGGAAATAAGCAAATGTGCTAGCTGACAGTGTATATAATGAAAACATTCAAGCATTACTATGACAGTAAAATAGATACCATTGGAGATTCTACATGGAATGTTGCTACTACTGGAGATTCTACATGGAATGTTGCTACTATTGGAGATTCTACATGGAATGTTGCTACTACTGGAGATTCTACATGGAATGTTGCTATTCCACTAGCAACATTCCATGTAGAAGGCTGCGCAGGCTTCTGTTTCTGTGAGTCTGACGTCCTGCACGTACGTGCAGGACGTCAGACTCACAGAAGCAGAAGCCTGCGCGGCCACATTGGTGATCTACAAGGGCCGACTTCTACATGGAATGTTGCTAGTGGAATAGCAACATTCCATGTAGAATCTATAGAAATCAAACCAAATAAAACATGGAAAAGAAAATAAGATGATACCTTTTTTATTGGACATAACAATACATTTCTTGATTAGCTTTCGAAGGTTGCCCTTCTTCCTCAGATCGGAAATAAGCAAATGTGCTAGCTGACAGTGTATATAAGTGAAAACATTCAAGCATTACTATGACAGTAAAATAGATACCATTGGAGATTCTACATGGAATGTTGCTACAATTGGAGATTCTACATGGAATGTTGCTACTACTGGAGATTCTACATGGAATGTTGCTATTCCACTAGCAACATTCCATGTAGAAGGCTGCGCAGGCTTCTGTTTCTGTGAGTCTGACGTCCTGCACGTACGTGCAGGACGTCAGACTCACAGAAGCAGAAGCCTGCGCGGCCACATTGGTGATCTACAAGGGCCGACTTCTACATGGAATGTTGCTAGTGGAATAGCAACATTCCATGTAGAATCTATAGAAATCAAACCAAATAAAACATGGAAAAGAAAATAAGATGATACCTTTTTTATTGGACATAACTTAATACATTTCTTGATTAGCTTTCGAAGGTTGCCCTTCTTCGGCAGATCGGAAATAAGCAAATGTGCTAGCTGACAGTGTATATAAGTGAAAACATTCAAGCATTACTATGACAATCTGACAGGGTGGGAGGATGGGGGTGGGTAGGAGGTATGCATGGGGACATCAAAGCATATCATTGATATTCTAACAGGATGGGTGTGGATAGGTGAGGGGTGGGGTGATCAACAGAGACATACAGCTTTATGGTTTATAATGGGCTAGGAACCCCAGGTCCTTGTTAAGTCCTTTCTGTTGGGTGTTAAAATAGTCAATCATTCTGACTTCAAAGGTCTTACGTTCTTGTATGGTTTTAAACTTACGGAAATGAGCATAGGACTCTTCTATTCTAATAGCTATAGCTTGGTACATTCCTAGTCATGAGAACTCCTGGGTTCTAACCTCTGTGCTGTCTCTCTGTGAGATCCTCCTTGTTAATTCTAGTAATGCAATTGTAATTAAATGCCAATATTAACAATCATTCATACCATTCCTCACCAGGTGATTTGTGAATGAGTCTCAGGGGTGGCTGCACAGGCTTCTCAGAAGGTTTGGTGCGCAATAGGATTTAGTCTGAGTGGATGCAATGAGATATATAAAACAAACACTTCTAATTATTACACGGTGTATAACCTTGGGTGACCTTTTCTAGTCTTCAGTTATTTACAGGTTTCAAGCTGTTTACCTTAAGGATTTAATTTTACAAGCCTGAGCAGCTCTGTGTGAAAATGCAATTGGTCTGCCCTTGACAGTGCTGATCGGGGCTAACATCAGTCAGGCTGGCCCAAGCTTTATGAGTCTTCTAATTGTCTCTGGGACAGTCTGTCCTTCATTATTTCGTGACATAAAAGCACCGATGCAAATGAAAACTTGGAAAGGCGGAGGAGCACCAGGGTTACGAGGGATCTGCCGTGCTAGAGGAACTAAAGAAAGATCTAGAAGCAGCCACCAGTATGCTGAAATCCCGAGGAGGAAGAGGAGACTCAGGAAATCCTAGAAAGCTGCTTAAATCACACATATCGCAATACCATAGGCAGGTGTCCCGACTCGACACCTAACATTTACAATAGAACAGTCAAACCCAGTATTGGAGAATCACAGGCCGCAGTTTTATTAAATCAGCAAACCACAACATTTTTGGAGGTCAACTGAGCCATGAACCAAACAGTCCTTGTCACTACTGCTCCGCCTTGCAATGCTAGGTAGGGAGTCAAGCGGTGACCCGTCATGTTATTCGCTAGCTGGTCACACAATGCTTCAGGTTTTCCAAGTCAGAACTCAACAGCACTTTTGATAGCACTTTAATGTTCTATCATTCTTTTATTCAGTGAACGCAATGTTTTGCCCACATACAGGAGTTTACATGGGCACATAACTAAATAGACAATCTTTCCTCACCAATACACTCTTCAATGTTCTACTAATAAGGTAATTTAATTGGAGGAAAAAGCCTGAAACACGGGTAGAAAACTCCTTCATTGGATTTCAACTTTAGGGAGCTTCTACCTGATCATCATGGGCTAAAAAACTTCCCAACTGATCCTAACTTCTCTTGGTTCTCCTAGCACTCAAATAAGCAGCTGTGCGAGAATCACTTAACTTGAAGCTGTATCGCCACTGTGTCTCGTAACCACGGCCCGACTCCGGCCGAGTTTCGACTCCTGCTTCAGGGATTCTTGCACAGCTGCTTATTTGAGTTCTAGGCAGTGGCGTAGCCCACCCAGGCCCACCCACTTAGGGCTCAGGCCCACTCAACAGTAGCACACATTTAGTGGTAGCTGGTGGGGATCCCAAGCTCCGCCAGCTGAGGACTTCCCCCTGATGGTAACTAAAATGCTACTCTCCACAATACCGGCACCTGCGCATGCTCAGTTTTTAGCGCATGCCTGCTGCAGACTGCCAAGGTGGAAAGAAGCGATTTCTCGCCAACTGAGATATTTTTTTTTTGGGGGGGGGGGTAGAACACTTGGTGCCCACCCACCTTTTGCCTAGGCCCACCCAAAATCTGTTGTCTGGCTACACCCCTGGTTCTAGGACAAGCTTGTCCAACCTACGCCCTCCGAGCCGGAATCCGGCCCACCAAGCACTTTTTTCTGGCCCTCGGAAGCATGACAGTTGTTGTGGTACTAACAGCATGATTCCTGCTTCCTCACCATTACTTGGCTCTCTGTAAGTCTGAGCCATGTCATGTGGTACCAGAAGTTCGGATTGGTCTTGCAGTTTCAAGCTATGCAAGACTTCAAACTATGAGACCAACTTCCAACAACACGCAGCTCAAGCTCGCAGAGAGCTGTGTCGCGGTGGGGAAGCAGGAAACCCACTGCTTCTTCTGCAACTGAAGCTAGGTGAGGGGAAAGAGACTGGGTGAAGACTTGGAGGAGATGTACATGACAGAGAGAGAGAGAGAGAGAGAGACTGGATGAAGGCTGTGGAGGGGTTGGGGTTGGGGGTGGGGGTGGGGGTGGGGGAGGGGCGGAGGAGGGAGGGAATCATTCTCTTTGGATTTTACCACTATTTCACATGTGGCAAAATATGACAGTGTGTGTTTTGGCCTTCATAATGTTACAAAATATAAAATGTGTCCACCAAAAGAAAAAGGTTGGTCACTCAAGTCTGTTCTAGAAGAAGCTCCCCCATACTCTCCAGAGCTCCCTCTAGAGTCCGGATGATCTAAATGCAATTATGTGCTATGTAGCACACCACAATAGTCAACAATATAACTGAATTGTTAGGGTTAGGGTTAAAAATAAAAAACACTTCAGCCATTAGCAGCCACGGCTGACCTCGTAAACGCACTTGAAGATTTACCCCATTGATAATTGAGTAGAAGAGAAAACAGCAACCCAAACAAAAGCATCCCAAATCTTTGTCTAGGCCAGTTCAAAGTGATTCTCTTTTGTTGTTGTTAAAGACAAAGAATGATATTTTTTTTAAGAACAGGAAAAGAAATATTGTTTGCTGTCTTTCTTCTGGGTGGGAAGCATGGATTTTTCATCCAAGTTCCACAATACGCTATTTTAGGGTTAGAACAGGTGCAGGTAAGACCTTTTCACTAGACTAACTCAATACCTCCGTGACTAGATTCCCAGACAAGACGGAAGATATGATTGATATCACAACTCACAATATTAAATCATTTCATCACATGCTGGTACAATTTGACCTTCCAGATCGATGCATCTTTGCTTGTATTGAAGCCAGACATTTCATACAAACATCGGTAATAGCAGATCTAACGGCAAACAGAGTGGAAAAATAATTCAGCTTTGGCTCGGTACCTGACTCTTAATAACAGTAAATCCAGTTCAAATATTAATACATAGTGCATTAAATGCAAATAAGCTTCAATTATGCAAGATGATATTAGAGACCTTTTAAGACGGTCAAACCAAATCTATCTGTAGACTGGAGACTCAAAGAAATGGCGATGCAAAATTATTCATAAAGCACTTCTTGATCAAACGCAAGCCTATAAAGGGGGTCATTTTATAAAGCTTCTTCCACGTGTAAAGAATGTATTACAAGTGAGAAGGATAAAAGTGTCCTGGGTATGAATGCAGAAATGTAGCTACACTGCAAGATACAACCTTGTGGCAGTGCGGCTCGTAGCTGGCTGCAGGACCTTGCAAAAATGTGGCGTACTCCCACAGAGGTTGCCGGTAAAAGTCAAAAACGCTTTATTTATGTACACACAAGGACAGGTTTAGTCTTTTTAATTAGTCTCTCTCTCTCAATATAGTCACAGGAAATACTCTTAACAGGGCTGGATCCTAGCTAGGCCCAAATACAGTGGCTCCTAATGATGCCTTGGGCCCCATCCTGGCACACACCAAAATCAGGTACTCTAAGAATAAATTTCGATGTTATCTCCTTCCTTGGCAATCTTCCTGGAGGCTGAGTTGAACATACACAGTTCCCACCCCAGGGAAACCACTTTGGCTCAGGCTACTCCTCTTCCGTCAGCCAAGGCCGGCCCACGGCAAGATGCCTCTTGAGGCGGAACTAACATGCCGCCCCGAGCTGAGATGCCCTCCCCCCCCCCCCCCCCCCCCGGGCATTTTACCTCGTCACGGTGATGTTACAAACCTGGCAGCGATTCCCATACACTGCCCTATCGCCACCAGCACCCGCCTTTTCCCTTTACTGCGGCTGCCTGGGCCTCTGACGAAACGGAAAGTTACTTCAGAGAGGCGGCTGTTTTGCCCCACCCTCCAAAGCTAGATGGGAGTCTACAAGGGGCAGTGGCACCTTATTTCTGGCACCTGCGTTATGGAATTCTAAACGATAACGTCTCCGCCTAGAAAGAAGCCTCCTATCAGTCACTTTGTGCATCTTTGAAAACTTCTCTCTTCCGATTAGCATTCGATACGTGAATAGTGGGTTGTTTTGCAGCGGGTGAGCTGGTAGTGAGGATGTTCTTGCACGAGTGCGTCTGATATGAACTTATTTTTAGATTGTGTAGTTGTGTATTACGGCTGACGTTTGCAGATTACTCTTTCCTATCTGCAACTGGAGGTTTTTTTTTTTCTTCCTTTCTAATTTTGTTTATTTAATTGCGAACCGCTTCGGTTTGATCACAAAGTAAACGGTATATTAAATAGTAAACGATAAACGACACATGGGTGAAATAAGGGCGGGGCTGAGATGGGTTGTACGGTGTTTACAGAATGCCACACGGAGTTGAGAGGCGCTGTCAGGTCAGTGCAGGGGGCCCGATACGGAGGAGGGCGGGAGCGGAGGCGGGGATGGGGGGAGGGTGGTGGTTGGTTCGCGCGATGTTCATTTCCAGGCGGCAGTGTCCAACAGTGACTCCGACTCCGTTTCCCTCTCTGTTCCGCCCTCTGACATCATCACGTCTTGACACGAGGGCGGGACAGAGAGGGAAGTCTCTACTGCGCATTTGCAGGTGAGTCGGTCACTTGCCGTTTATATGTTTGATTCTATAAGAGAATCTGGGTGGCCAGATGCCATTATAGAATAGACTGGCATTATCGGGCATCGGGATGCCTATACCGAGCTGCCCCCTTATTCAAATTTCAGCTTCACCCAGGAAACACCACACAGAATATGAAGAATAAGAGAACCTGGGCAGCCAAATTCCGACTGACCAAAGCAGCGGGAAAGTGAGATTTAGGCCAGAGCTGAGGTGAAGGCAGTTTTGCAGTAGGTAAGGAAATGGATATTGAGCTAGAGGTAAGCAGGTCCGGCGCAACCCAGTAAGCATGGTAAACATGGCAGGGGGGTGCCGACCTCTAGAGGGCGCTCCACAAGCCATGCTTACCGGCAGCTCCCAGTTCCAGCCTTAGCCCCTTCTCAGCTGCTAGTTCGAGTCCCAGCTACAGACCTTAGTCCCCACCAGTCCACCCTAAGCTCCTGCAACATCCCCCTTCTTGTTGCTGCCTCCCTGCATGCATTTTTAAAATCTGTGAAGGAAGCAGGCTGCCTCGGGCCTTCTCTCACGGTGTCCCGCCCTCCTCTGAGTAATTTCCTGTTTCCGTGAGGGTGGGGCCCAAGGCAGCCTGCTCCTTTGCAGATTTTAAAAATGCATGCAAGGCGGAAGAAAAGAGAAGGGGGCTGTTGCAGGAGCTGAGGGCGGACAGGTGGGGACTAGGGCTCGAACTAGCAGCTAAAATGGGAGCTAGGGCTGGAACTCGGGGGGGACTGAAAAGGCCGGGCTCAGATGGGAGAAGGGGGCTGCGGCTGGGAAGGGGAGGTGTTGGTTGGGAGGAGAAAAGAGAGAGAGGAGATGCTGGATGGATAGGGGGCACCAGAAACCCTAGCACTGGCTCTGAAGGTAAGTTTCTTAGTTTCTGTGTTTCCAGTGAATTCTAGATCTCAAACATGTCCCAGAGTTTTTTCAGGACATCCACAATTAATATTTAGTTTTTCTTTCTTTCTTTCTTTTTTTTCATTGTACATTTCTGCCTGGTTTGTTATTGCTTTTTGTAGGTTTGCTTCTGTGCTTTTTATTATTGTAGCTCTTACTGATAACATTGTGAACCGCCATTGATGTCTTCACAAATGGCAGAATGTCCAATGAAAATCACCAACGTGCAAAGTGCTTGTGTCCATAAATGTTAATGCTATGAAATCACTTCCAAAAAAAGAGGAAAAGACCTCAGTAGCCCACGTTTGGCCTGAAACGTTTCCTACATTTGTACAGGATTATTTTGGGAGAACTGGTGTTGAAGTAATCATGATTGTTGAGTTTGATGATCAAGACCTTGGGGACAGGGGTGTACATAAGGATGTAAATGCAAGGCCGAAGGTTCACCAAGGACCTAATACCCTCGCACTGACCCCAGAAGGTGGAAGCAGATATGACATCCTTTCAAGAGTGAGATGAGCAGAGAAAGCAGGGAAGACTTTGGCAATCTGTGCAAATGAGTCTCTCTCGGCGTCGTCAAAAGTTGACCCCTTCAATGTAAGAGGATAATGGATACAGGGAAAGTCTTTCTGATGTTATCACGTTGCAATATATAATCTAATCTCTTCCGGCCAGGTTATTGGTGGTCAGGAGCTGCAGACAGTGGGCAGTTTGTAATACTGAGAATGCACTGAGGAATTGAGAGGAAAGCTTTAGATGGGAAGCCAGTCCCAAATCCAAGCCAAACAAACAACCAACACAAACTTCTAAATTATTTACCAAAAGAAGAGCTCCTGGTCTCATCTCATGTTATTTCAGTGGAGATGACTGAGCAGGGTATAGAAACAGCACAGACGCTGAGCTACAAAGGAGAGGTAAATGTAATGCAGGGCCGCCGAGAGACTGAAATGGACTCAGGGCCCCCCCTCCCCAGGATCGATGTTGTCATCGCTGCCGGACCCTCCCAGGATTGTCACTGCTGGGCCTCCCTCAGGATCATCATCGTTGCCGCTGCCCCCCCCCCCCAGGATTGTTGCCACCGCCAGGCCCCCCACAGGATCCACCGCCCCACCCTTCTCAATCGCTGCTACTGCCCACCTGCCATCACTGTTAGGTACCTTGGCTGGCGGGGATCCCAAGGCCCCACCAGAAGAGTTCATCCTCCAGCAGCTGCTCTTCTTCCTTCTGCCGCTTGGCCTTCCCTTGTGGCTGCTTTTTCTCTCAAGTCGCGAGTGCGCAGCCTGAGGAGAAAAGCAGCCGCAGGGGACGGCAATGGGGCAGACTGTTAAGAAGAGCAGCCTGCTGTGTCTGTTACCCCAGAACCTCCAAGGGGGGCCCAGCGTTGGTGTTTTCTCTCTCCTGCTCCTGTCGGGACTCGATCATCCAGGTCCCGTCAGGAGCAGGAGAGAGAGAAAGAGATCCTGTTGCCGGGTCCCCCTTGAAGGCCCGGGGAATTCCCCTCCCTCCCTCCCTCGGCGCCCTTGATTTAATGTTATCAAGATGGGTTTAACACAACAACCCCATCCCCCCACTCAAGACTGCAGATGCTACTCTGAGATTAAAGTGCTTATTTTAGACGTGCCATTTGGGTTTTAGACATGTCTGTCTGTCTGTAACTGTTCCCACTGACTAATTTGGGGTGTTGAGGCGGGTCATACTCACTGTCGCATTGTTTGTTTATATTTCCATGACATTCACTGCCTCAGATGGTTTATCCATTATACTGAATCTAATGCCTGTTGGCGAAGTTTATCGTAAGTGATCAAAGCTCTGCAGCAGTCACTGGTGAGCTTGATAAGGACTTTAATGCAGGGGAAACACCCAGCTCCACCGGTTCAGGTAATGGAGTATCTAGCCAGTACTTTGACCTACGTCTAGTTGCTACTGTTCCATCAAGGAAAACTGCTTCTGCCATCTATAAACCGAAATGAAAGGCAACCAAAGACTATTGTAAGGGGAAAGTTTAGTAGGGTGGGATCTGGTGATAAAAGGGATTAACCAGTTAAAGAGCTTGGTAGAATGGAGGAAGCAATCATAGATTTCAATATGACATTTAGGTTGTAACCTTATTTTTCTCACCACCCGTAGAAGAGGGAGTAGCCCAGAAGGCCACAAAAGCTGTTTCAGGCAGATGAAGAAGACGTATGGACTTGTAACTGTCAAGATTGGGAGACAGTGATAGGCACCAAGCTAAGCTAACGGCTTTTACCACATTCTCTGGCAACGAATGCTAGAGTTTAATTACACGTTAAGTGAAGAAATATTTTCTCCGATTCGTTTTAAATTTACTACTTTGTAGCTTCATCACATGACCCCTAGTCCTAGTATTTTTAGAAAGAGTAAACAAGCGATTCACGACTACCCGTTCCAATCCATTCATTTATCCAGTCAATATTAGGATTACTGAAATCACCCAGTATTATAATGTTGCTCAGTTTGCCAGCTTTCCTAATTTCTGTAAACATATTTTCATCTGTCTGTTGGTTCTGTCCTGGCAAATACAAAGCAATGGTCAATATTCCCACTTAAAGAGTCTGAGAAAAGGAAAGAAAATGCATTTTTCTTTTTCTCACACTCAGGATTTTTCAAATATAGGAAAAGATCCATATTGGGCACTGGAGAATTGGATAGACATAAGCCATGGATTGATAAGCAAATAGAATGTCAACATCCTTGATACATTAAACTCTGACTTACATAAAGGCTTCATTCAAATTACAATAAATAAAATCCTGGGTAGGCTTGACAGCTCAATGGCAGAGCCCTGCAGAAAGTCCTCGGTTCAATCCCCCGGTAGGGTTTTCCCTTCCCTTCCCTGGGTCAGTTGGAGGTGCTGCAGAGGGAGCTTCACAGCCCCAGACAGGCTGGGCAGGGATGTCATAGTCATTGTGAAACGGTGACATCTAGTGGTCAGATTTAAGACTCATGATGGCTGCTAAAGGATCACAGATGTGAGAACCCCAAGCAAAGCCCATCACTGCAGTATAGGGAATATCAATTGGGGGAAATGAGTTGTGAATGAAGACCTACTGCACCAGATCCCTGCCCTGGCTCCAATCAAGCTGGAAGTCCAAAGAAGGAGGAGAAAACGGGTGGGTCAGAAAGAAAATTCAATAAACAAATGATTGTCAGTTGATTTTTCTTTTGCCAGATGCGCCTCTCAGAGCATATGAAGAGCACAGTGAGAGAAGCCTCCTCCCAGCTCATTAGACTGCTGTATGCATGTCAGGTAGAACCAGTGAAAACACAAATCCCCTTTTCATCTGTGTTAAGAGAACAGGAGCAATGAAAAACACAAATGAAAAATGCAAATCAGTCCAGTGAAATGAATAAATCAGAACAAGCCCAGGAACAGACGACTAGTGAAATGAGGCACATCCTGGCCTCTGATGAGGTTCCAGCGGAGCAGAATTAAACACACACAGAGACCCCCATGCAACCCACTCCATCTATACCACGCACGCACGCAAGTAGCTCACTTCATCTATCCTAGGTCACTCCATCCCCCCCCCACAAACACACACAATCAGCCCATTCATTTATCCCATTCCCACATACATGCAGTCCACACCATCTGTCCCACGCATGTACACGCACTCACACACATGCACACCCACACACAAACACATGTAGCCTGCTCCTTATCCCACACATGCTCACAATCACATAGCTCACTTCATCTATCCTACTTACACACACGCAGCCCACTTACACACGCACATGCAGCCTGCTCCATCTCCCCCCCACACACACACACACACAAATGTATCACACACACACACGCAAACACACAGTCCGCTCCATCTATACCCCCCCACACACACACACACATGCAGCCTGCTCCATCTCCCCCCCCCCCCCCACACACACACACAAATGTATCACACACACACACGCAAACACACAGTCCGCTCCATCTATACCCCCCCACACACACACACACACATGCAACCTGCTCCATCTCCCCCCCCCACACAAATGTATCACACACACACACGCAAACACACAGTCCGCTCCATCTATACCCCCCCACACACACATGCAGCCCACTCCATGTATCACACACACACACGCAAACACACAGTCCGCTCCATCTATACCCCCCACACACACACACATGCAACCTGCTCTATCCCCCACACACAGACAGCCTGCTCCATCTGTCCTACACATACATACACACATGACCATCCCCCCTCCCCCCCCCCCCACTCCATCTCAGCTCAGAACACTGGAAGATCACGGATTGCCATCAGTCAGTAACGACTGGTCTTTACAGTATCTATTCTCAGTGATTCCTCAGATATTGTATCTCTTGGGTATAATATTCAGTTTGCTGGATTTTAATTGTTCTGTTATCCATAAATAGATTGATTATCATCTTAGCCTTAAGGGCTGCATTCAGTTTTCCTTTCTTTGATCAGCATGCGATGCAGCTGGAGAGGGTGGGTTTGTTACAGAGAGGGGATGGATCCAGGGTTACATTTTTTTCTCCCCAGCAGAGGTGCAGCTGGTCTTTCAAACAGGGGCTTGCCAGGACTCTTCAATATTGGGGTCAAGCCAGAGAAGAACTGCCTTCACTTACCCAGCCCCCTCCAAAAATCCTCTTCCAACGCTCCACATTGCCCTTATAAAATGAGACAGCTGGACAGGGTCAGTTCTGTTTATGTGAATGGGTTTAACTTACAATTGTCAGTTGTTTTGAGAGTCTGACAAGGGTGTCACTATGATTACTTCTAACATCTTTGATTCTCTTCATGGTGGATTTAAAGGGTGATTTTATTTTTTCGTTTTAATTTCATTTAATGCATTTTCAGCCTGGCTATTGCTTTGCTCCTAGGCGATCCACATCACTTAAAACAAGCAATACCACAGTATTAAAACAATACATTTTGAGGTCTGCGGTGCTACAGTTGGGGTGGTTTTTCTTGCAATTCCCTTATACATGAAAGGCGTGAATAAACATGTGGATAAAGGTGAGCCAGTTTTTGAATAGAATAAAATAAAACATTGAAAAGAAAATAATATGTAAGCCGCATTGAGCCTGCCATGAGTGGGAAAGTGCGGGGTACAAATGTAATAAAAAAAATGTTGCTACTCTTTGGGATTCTGCGTGGAATGTTGTTACTCTTTAGGATTCTGCATTGAATGTTGCCAGTGGCGTTCCGAGGGGCGCTGACACCCGGGGCGGATCACCGATATGCCCTGCCCCCCCCCGGGTGCAGCGCCCCCTGTGCAACGCGACCCCCCCCCCGGCGAAGAGACACCCCCCGGATGCACACCGCTGGGGGGGGTGCCGCGCGCCGGTCAGCATTGTTGGTTTCCATGCTCCCTCTGCCCTGGAACAGGTTACTTCCTGTTACCCCAGCGGCGTGCACCCAGGGCGGACCGCCCCCACCGCCCCCCCTTGGTACACCACTGAATGTTGTTACTCTTTAGGATTCTGCCAGGTACTTGAACCTGGCTTGGCCACTGTTGGAAGCAGGGTTACTGGGCTAAATGGACCATTGGTCTGCCCCAGTATGGCTATTCTTATGTTCTTGTGCTCTTTACATGAAACATGGATTCCTGGCATGTTACAAAAATCAAAGGGTCTGAAATGTGGCAAGCACTTTCATCAAAAGGACAGTGAGAGGAGCTACACAAGACACAGCCAGATGGTTGTTGTGACATCTGTTAATGCAGGATTAGTTATTTACAGGGAGTCTTAGGAAGGAAGCTTTGGTAAAAATGCTTCATGTCTGCTGAAAAACACTGCGGTTAGGAGAATTGGGAAGACATTTAGTACAGATTTTAATGTATTCTAAATGCAAATGCTACTAACATTTTTTAACTACAGTATTTAATCCAGAACCTTAAAATAAAGTGTGAACAGCTCCCCTGGTCTCCCCTGACATCAGGGGAAATTTCCTCCATCCCACATCAAACAGTGAAATTGAAACCTGATAGAACCCTGGAGCCCTCTGGTGTTTCTGGAGTGGGGGGGGGGGGCTCCCTGGTTCTTAACTTCTTAAATTCTACACAGAGTGCAATCACGTGCAATCCACTGCCTGTTTCACTGTCCCTCTTGCTCATCACTGAGTGCCACAGACCAGCTTCAGAACGTCCGATTCTTCCAGGGAGCCTGGTCCAGAACTTCAGCCAACTGAAGCCGGACCTTGCAGAGCTGTGGAATACAGGACACAGATCACGCATCACGAAAATAAGCAGCGTGGGCCAATATGATTTGCTTTCCTGTTAACCAGCCTGAGGCAGAGAACACACAGAGAGGGTGGCAGTAATCTCTGGCCTCCAGTAAAACCAGTGTGGACCTTTTCACTCTACTACTACTACTTAACATTTCCAAAGCGCTACTAGGGTTACGCAGCGCTGTACAATTTAACATGGAAGGACAGTCCCTGCTCAAGGAGCTTACAATCTAAAAGACAGGTGTACAATCTAAAGACAAGTGTACAATCTAAAAGACAAGTGTAGAGTCAATCTGATAGGGCATACTATATTTCTCGAAAGGTTAGGTGCCAAAAGCAGCAATGAAGAGGTGAGTTTTAAGCAGAGATTTGAAGATGGGTAGGGAGGGGGCTTGGCGTAGGGGTTAAGGAAGAGTGTTCCAGGCATAGGGTGAGGCAAGGCAGAATGAGCGGAGCCTGGAGTTGGCAGTGTTGGAGAAGGGTACTGAAAGGAGGGATTTGTCCTGTGAGCGGAGGTTACGGGCGGGAACATAGGGGGAGATGAGGGTAGAGAGGTAGTGAGGAGCCGCAGACCGGGTTCATTTGTAGGTAAGGAGGAGAAGCTTGAATTGTATGCGGTAACTGATCGGAAGCCAGTGAAGTGACCTGAGGAGAGGGGTGATATGAGTATATCGGTTCTGGCGGAATATAAGATGTGTGGCAGCGTTCTGAACGGACTGAAGGGGGGATAGATGGCTGAGTGGGAGGCCGGTGAGGAGTAAGTTGCAGTAATCAAGGCGAGAGGTAATGAGAGCGTGGACGAGAGTTCTGGTGGTGTGCTCAGAGAGGAAAGGGCGAATTTTGCTGATGTTGAAGAGGAAGAAGCGACAGGTCTTGGCTCTCTGCTGGATATGTGCAGAGAAGGAGAGGGAGGAGTCGAAGATGACTCCGAGGTTGCGGGCAGATGGGACGGGGAGGATGAGGGTGTTATCAACTGAGATAGAGAATGGAGGAAGAGGAGAAGTGGGTTTAGGTGGAAAGACGAGGAGCTCGGTTTTGGACATGTTCAGCTTCAGGTGGCAGTTGGACATCCAGGCAGCAATGTCGGATAAGCAGGCCGATACCTTGGCCTGGGTCTCCGCGGTGATGTCTGGTGTGGAGAGATATAGCTGGGTGTCATCAGCATAAAGATGATACTGAAAACCATGAGATGAGATCAGTGAGCCTAGGGAAGAGGTGTAGATTGAGAAGAGAAGGGGTCCAAGGACAGATCCCTGGGGAACTCCAACAGATAGTGGGATGGGAGTGGAGGAAGATCCATGAGAGTGTACCCTGAAGGTGCGGTGGGAGAGATAAGAGGAGAACCAGGAGAGGACAGAGCCTTGGAACCCAAAAGAGGACAGTGTGGCAAGAAGTAAATCATGATTGACAGTGTCAAACGCAGCGGATAGATCGAGGAGGATGAGGATGGAATAGTGGCCTCTGCCGTTTCCAGAAAGAAATAGTGCTCATCCTTCTGCGTAGTGACAGCAGTACCAGGAGACGCCTTTGGAGGAAAACTGAGGGACTTTATATACCCGTCCCCTGGGGGATGAGAGACGAGGCTCTTTGGTTCAGATCCTCAGCCAATGCACCTTACTACAAGGGCACTAATGGATGTTTAACCTCCAAGCTGCAGCACTTTGACTCACCTTGACCAGCTCAGTCTCTGGCCCTAAGGAGCTGGGAGTGAAAACCAGATTCAGGACCTACAAAGCTGCTAGACTTTTCAAGGGAGCACAGGAGTGGGGAACCTGTCAACCACCACTGTCTGGGAGGAGTAGAAAGAGGAAAGAGAGAACACAGTAACATAGTAGATGACGGCAGAAAAAGACCTGCATGGTCCATCCAGTCTGCCCAAAAAGACAACTCATGTGTGCTACTTTTGTGTATACCCTACTTTGATTTGTACCTGTACTCTTCAGGGCACAGACCATATAAGTCTGCCCAGCACTATCCCCACCTCCCAACCACCAGCCTCACCTCCCACCACCGGCTCTGGCACAGACCATATAAGTCTGCCCAGCGCTATCCCTGCCTCCCAACCTCCAGCCCCGCCTCCCACTACCGGCTCTGCTATCCAATCTCGGTTAAGCTCCTGAGGATCCTTTCCTTCTGCACAGGATTCCTTTATGCTTATCCCACGCATGTTTGAATTCCGTTACTGTTTTCATTTCCACCACCTCCCGCGGGAGGGCATTCCAAGCATCCACCACTCTCTCCATGAAGAAATACTTCCTGACATTTTTCTTGAGTCTGCCCCCCCTTCAATCTCATTTCATGTCCTCTCGTTCTACCGCCTTCGTATCTCCAGAAAAGGTTCGTTTGCGGATTAATACCTTTCAAATATTTGAACGTCTGGCATATACATGTTGATTTGAAGCAATTGTTGTAGTTACATAAGTACATAAGCACCGCCATACTGGGAAAAGACCAAGGGTCCATCAAGCCCCGCATCCTGTCTCTGATAGCAGCCAAATTTTTTTAATAATGTTCAATGGACTTTTCCCTCAGGAATCTGTCCAAACCCCCTTTAAATTCTGTAAGGCCAGCTGCTGTCACTACATTCTCCGGCAACGAGTTCCAGAGTCTAACTCCAGAGTCTAATCTCATGTAAGCCTTTCACCTGGACTGATTTATTGGCTAAGAGAACTGCTCTGCAAGTGAGGAGTGCCAGCCTCAGCTCTGTCCTCAACCCAATGCAAGAAAAATATATCTGTGTAGTCTACCTGATGCTCACCCAGAATGTAGGGTTGCAGAAAGATGCCAAGTGGAAGATTTTGGCCCTGCCCCCTACCCTGCTGATGCCTTACCCCCACTTCACCCGCTCTCAAACAATTCCATGCCAGCACTGCAACCCTTAACAGCGTCAAGTCTGGTGGCTCACCCCATTCTACCTGTTAATCTCATGCCAGGAAGTGTCAGTTGTGAAATCTGGAGGTGTTTGCAGGCAGAGAAAATGCTGACTGGCTGCTCCTGAGTCTCCTACATTTTTCTGGAGTTTCCTGATTTGGGGTAGAAGTAAGGGTAAGGTTAATGCATTTGATACACTAACTTTCTGTGATACAACCAAAGCAGTTCACATGTGGAATCTGGCAACATGAGGAGTCTCCACTCACTGCGGAGACTTGGCAGGTCTGCAAATGTCTTGATTCCAGCTGTGTCCTTGAGGCAAATTTGGGAACCTTGATCTTCCCCTAGGGTTGATTTCAATGCTCTAATTCTAAACTGCTCCTTCCTCCCTTTCTCTCTTGCCCTTCACCCCACCAATGGAATTTTATATTTGAAAAAGTTGGCAATCCTTTTTTATTTCTAAGATTTGCAAACTCTACATTTCCAAAGCTGGGATGCTAAAGCCGATGCCCAAGGAGGTCAGCACCTAGAATTCTAACAGTCCTGCGGTACAGCCCAGACCTGTCTCAGGTTTCTCAGGACAAAGACCTTCTGTTCATTACCATCTGTGACTATTTCCCAAATGCTCTTTTATCCAATTAGCACTGGGCATCCAGCACCTTTACATTCCCAGCAGCAGTGGCTGTGACTGGGTCAGAAGTTAAGTTATTCCCAAGAAACAGTTCACAGTAGCGTCTCAGGAGATCTTGGGCTTTTCCCTTTCTGTTTCCAAAGTTAGATTCTTGCAAACTCCGATAAACTCCAGGGCACACTAAAGGGAAGAATTAGAAATGTTCAGTCATTCAATATATCAAAGCTTTATTAGGATGTTTTTCAGTCTGGCTGTCGAGCTTGTAGGCTCACAAATCCGTTATCCCTGTGGATCTATGAGCCTGTTGCAAAGGGAAAGTGCATGCAGGGTTTCCAAATCTAATGCATTTATCACTTAAGTGAACACTCCACACTCACCTTTCTTTCCCCTCAACTCTACCCCTATTCATGACAATGTGCTCAGCATGTCCCTTGTCTGTGGGAGAGGTGCAAACTTTTGTGAGGGTTTCATATGGCGAACAGCAGTTTACCTATATGAAAATGTATGTGTGTGTGTGGGTGTTTATAAAGCTACCTGACCATATACCCAAGCATAAGTACATACACCAAAAAGATCATACAGCCTTACACATGCACCTGCATTCCCTTGGGGGAGTGGGGGCTGGTTTTGGGTGCAAATTTTATCATGGCACATAAACTGTCTTTAAAAGACTGGTGCTTTTTGGACTTTTATGGAACCAACTTCCTATGGGTTTGAAGAGTGAATCCTCTTACAAACAGTTTCTTTTTTTTTTTTTTCTCCAAAAAGTCTTTGGGCTTAATGAGCTGTCCGAAAGTGGTATTGGCTGATAATCTGTAAAACATTTTTCTGTATGAATGGATTGGAAGATATGATTACTTGTTGACCGCTTTCTTTTCTTGATTTTAAGTATATTTTAAATGTGTTGTAAACACTCTAATTTTCTGTTAGAAGGGTGGTATATCAAGTTTTTTAAACTATGAAACTTCTCGGCTTGGCTTCCTCTTTCCCCTTTCTGCCTTCATGTACTATTTCACTCTAACAGACAGAGACCTGAAACCCAGGAACAACAACACAACAATTATCCATTGTGGATAGAGAAGAGAAACCAGGGCTAGTGTTTGACATAGAAAGTGCTCGAGCTAAAGGTCCTCATTCATTGCTTCCTGTAATTGCCTCTCACAGACTGATTCTCGCCACTACAAGAATGGAAAATTGCCACTAAATTGGGCTCTTGTTTTACCTTGTACAAGTCAGCCAGGATCATTGGAGAGATCCAGATGTTGTTAGCCTGGGTCTGCCCAGATGTGCATGAGCCAGACTTGCTATTTTTGTGTGGTGTGAACAGAAATGGAAGTATGCCCTTCCTCTTTTCCTCTGTCTGGGTTAGAAGCTAATTCTGATTTCTCCACATGGTGGGTAGGGAAGTCACATGGGCACTGGTGATGAATTCCAGAAAGTTCACCAGTACTGCGCTACTAGTCTGGAAGACGTACTGAGGTCACTGTGTTAGTCCCCTGGATCGGGGAGAAACAAGGGTCAACAGACATGTCCTAGCTGAGATTTTTCCCACTGCACTAAACTCAGATCTATCTTGGTAAAAGGAACAGAGTACTCGCAAACTCAACACAGATGTGCTGAGTCAGCCTAATGGAAAGGTCTCACCCCCATGGCTTCCTCTGTAGCAGAGACTTTCAAGAGTGCAGAATCAACAAGCCGTTACCTGGACAAACCAGTAGATCCAAACTCAACGGACCTGGATCCAGTTCACAGGATGACAGTTTCAGCCCCATCAAGGTTCTCTCCACATCCATCAGGCTTGGTAGGGACAATTTAAAGAAAGGCTGGAAGAAATCTAACTGATTTTCTGCTATATTAAAAACTTCTACTGGCTTGGCGTCAGTCTGTTCAACGTGCAAAATCTTGTTATCTAAAATTCCATAGCCCCCTTTAAAAGGAGGTTAAGACTCCTCCCTCTTCTTTGCCTTTGAATAGATGGTCTCGGTTGGACAGAGAGACTTTTTATGAAATGTGGAGAAAACTGTACAAAACAAACACTAACAGTTACTGTGCCTATCACATGGAGAAATGATGAAAATAATCACATTATGCAGACGTGGCAGAAAATGCAAAAGCCACCCAAGTCCTATTCTGTACAAAGAAGTTGCCTTGAATTTAGACACCCATCTATTTACCCAAATTGACTCTGTACCACCCATCATACATCTGCTCTTGGACCAATGGAAGTAAAACCCAGACTGGCTCAATCTGTCCTCCCTCTTCTGGAGCCATATGGTAACCCTACTCTTGGTCCCGCGGCTATATGGTAAGCCGTATTATAGAAAATCTTTAGCATCATATCTATGTTAGTTGAATGTTCTAATGCTTATTTTATTTTTGTTACATTTGTACCCTGCGCTTTCCCACTCATGGCAGGCTCAATGCGGCAATGGAGGGTTAAGTGACTTGCCCAGAGTCACAAGTAGCTGCCTGTGCCTGAAGTGGGAATTGAACTCAGTTCCCCAGGACCAAAGTCCACCACCCTAACCACTAGGCCACTCCTCCACTGTTACTACTATTTGAGATTCTACATGGAATGTTGCTATTCCACTAGCAACATTCCATGTAGAAGTCAGCCCTTGTAGATCACCAATGTGGCCGCGCAGGCTTCTGCAGGACGTCAGACTCACAGAAACAGAAGCCTGCGCAGCCTTCTACGTGGAATGTTGCTAGTGGAATAGCAACATTCCATGTAGAATCTCCAATAGTATCTATTTTATTTTTGTTACATTTGTACCCTGCGCTTTCCCACTCATGGCAGGCTCAATGCGGCTTACATGGAGCAATGGAGGGTTAAGTGACTTGCCCAGAGTCACAAGGAGCTGCCTGTGCCTGAAGTGGGAATCAAACTCAGTTCCTCAGTTCCCCAGGACCAAAGTCCGCCACCCTAACCACTAGGCCACTCCTCCACTGTTGCTGCTGTTTGAGATTCTACATGGAATGTTGCTATTCCACTAGCAACATTCCATGTAGAAGTCGGCCCTTGCAGATCACCAATGTGGCCGCGCAGGCTTCTGCTTCTGTGAGACTGACGTCCTGTGAGTAAAGGTATGAGTGTGGTGAGATTACGGGGGATGAGAATTCAGAAGTGGCTGTATTGATGCATTACTGAACAGTGAGTGTGGGCTTTAAGTGTTTTGGTTCTTTCCGTAAATTTTCTCAAAAAGATGGGTCTTCAATTGCGGAAGGTGGCTTGCTCGTAGATTGTTTTCAGGTTGCACGGCAGTGTATTCCAGAACTGCGTGCTCATGTAAGAAAAGGTTGACGCTTGCAGTGCCTTGTATTTCAAGCCCTTGCAATTAGGGAAGTGGAGGTTGAGGAAAGTTCGGGATGATCTTTTAGCGTTTCTGGGTGGTAAGTCTATTAAATCAGACATGTAGGCTGGGGCTTCACCGTGAATGATTTTGTGGACTAATGTGCATACTTTAAAAGTCATGCGTTCCTTGAGTGGGAGCCAGTGTAGCTTCTCTCGTAAGGGTTTTGCACTTTCATATTTTGGTTTTCCGAAGGTGAGTCTGGCTGCTGTATTCTGGGCTGTTTGAAGTTTCCTCAGTATTTGCTCTTTGCAACCTGCGTATAGTGAGTTGCAGTAGGCTGAGAACGAGGGATTGCACTAGGCTGCGAAAGACGGATCTTGGGAAGAATGGTCTTATTCTTTTCAGTTTCCACATGCAGTAGAACATCTTTTTGGTTGTGTTGTTTGCATGAGTTTCGAGTGTTAGGTGGCGGTCGATGTATTATGATGACATCAGTATTGATAGGTATGTTTTTATTGTGAATGATTTACTGGACCTGCCTAGAATCGTAGATAGAGAGGGATTAAAATGTTTTACTTCAGGAAGCAGGTGAAAGCTTAGCTCTTCAACCAAGCCTTTAATAGAAGAAGTAACTAACCTGTTAGTCTCGCTCACACACACAAGGATTGACTCGGGCTGCACATACCTCAGCGGGACATGTTTATCCATTCCTACCCTAGCTGAGATAATATTTAACCATCTCTCTGACCTCATGCAGCTTTCTTTAAATCAGTTACCTTACTTTCTAACTCTTCTTAATCTCTTACCTATCTATATGTTACATCTTTGCTCTACCCTACACTTTCAATTAAAATGTTCTATTACGTATTGTGTTGATATTGTAAGTAGTATACGATGCCATACTTTGTATTGTTAGTTGAATATTTTTACTGCTGTAATTGTCTGTTGCTTAGGCTTGGTTTGTTCTTACTGTACACCGCCTTGAGTGAATTCCTTCAAAAAGGTGGTAAATAAATCCTAATAAATAAATAAATAAATAAATAAATACGAAGGACAAACAAGAAGAAGCCTCTACATGGGTCCAAAGGCAAGTTGGGAACTAGAAGATAACACAAAAGGCTTCCAGACGGGCCCATGTTTCACCAGAGAAAACCACCTGCGTCAGGGGTCAATGGTTTAACTTGGAAACAGCCAAAAGAGTTGGATGCCCTGATACTGACAACTACACAGAGCTGAGTATCTGTGTTATGTTTTTCACAACTTTACAGATGGTTAAAGTGAGGAAACCCAAGATCACATTTACTTGAAGACAATTCTCTGACTCGTTGAGAACCAAAGGTTGAGACAAAGAGTAGAGAATAACAAGGGGACGGGGAGCCGCAGTAACCGCGGGGCCGGGCCGGGACAGAGCCCACAGGGACGGGGACAAACTTTGTTCCCGTGTCATTTTCTACTTTGAAGTCTGTTAATGAACTGGACTGTTATTTATGTTTGAGTGATGCCTACAAAGATATTTTGATTTTTTTGGAAAAACAAGCAAACATACTGGCCACAACTAGCAAAACTTGCATGGGGGATCCTGTACATCCTGCTACCAGCACATCTTCTAAGAAGACAACTTCTGTTCCAGGAAGGACTGTGGAAGACAGGAGAGCTAGACTGAATCCTGAGATTGTTGATGACTTATTCATCCACAGATTTAAAAAACATAACAGTGATTTTATAGGGAATATTTTTCCCCTCTAGAGCATATAGAACGGGTTGTATTTTATACCCCTGGACATTTTAACAGTGTGAATTAGGATTCCTTGGTGTAGTAGAAATCACCTATTGTTTGGGTTGTAAGGGTAGAGGGTGGTGGTGGGAAGGAGGGTTATTATAGCTGCTCATTGTTATTATTGTTCTCTATTTGTAATTTATACACAACAGTTGCACAGCATATTGTTCCTTTTTATATTTTAATAAAAAGATTTAAATATAAAATCATAAGTGTTCGAGGCTTCTGCAGATGAGGACAGAGCCCACGGGGACAGAGACAGAACCTGCGGGGACAGGGCGGGGATGGAGACAGGGCCTGCGGGGATGGACAGAATCTGCGGGGATGGGGTAGGGACGGAGACAGAACCCACGCGGAGAAACCTTGTCACCGTGTCATTCTCTAACAAAGAGTCAAAGGTCATGGACTTGATATTCTGTGATACGGTTCACATACATTATACACAGACACTTTCTCTGTCCCCATGGCTCACAATCTAAGTATTGTACATGGGGCAATCGAGGCTTAAGTGACCTTCCCAGGATCACAGGGAGCCAGAGTGAGAATCAAAGCCAGTTTCCCAATCACTTTTACTGAAATGTGTTCACACGCTGAGTTGCTTCTGGTTCTTTATCACCACTCATCACTGACAACCACCAGTTCGCCGATGAACACTGTGCCTGTGTAAACATTTCTTGTTTGTGAACAGAACTGTGTGTGCAGAAACTGGACACACAGTACGACACAATAGGTTTGTAGCACCAGTGGTCAAAGCTAAGGATAAAGTGTTATTGATCAACACTTCAGCTCACAAATTTGACACGTGTGCTAATTCAGCTCCTTTGTGGACAAGTCTAAAGCAACTGTGCCACCCAGTGGTCATTTTAAATTTTGCACCTGCATTAGCAGCACTTTCTGCCAATTGTTAAGTAGAGGAGTGTGGTAGCCGTGTTAGTCCACTCTTAAGGTTATCAATAGAAATCAAACAAAATAAAACATGGAAAAGAAAATAAGATGATACCTTTTTTATTGGACATAACTTAATACATTTCTTGATTAGCTTTCGAAGGTCGCCCTTCTTCGTCAGATCGGAAATAAGCAAATGTGCTAGCTGACAGTGTATATAAGTGAAAACATTCAAGCATTACTATGACAGTCTGACAGGGTGGGAGGATGGGGGTGGGTAGGAGGTATGCATGGGGACATCAAAGCATATCATTGAAAGGTAACTTTAAAACCATACAAGAACGTAAGACCTTTGAAGTCAGAATGATTGAATATTTTCACACCCAACAGAAAGGACTTAACAAGGATCTGGGGTTCCTAGCCCATTATAAACCATAAAGCTGTATGTCTCTGTTGATCACCCCACCCCTCACCTATCCACACCCATCCTGTTAGAATATCAATGATATGCTTTGATGTCCCCATGCATACCTCCGACCCACCCCCCTCCTCCCACCCTGTCAGACTGTCACAGTAATGCTTGAATGTTTTCACTTATAAACACTGTCAGCTAGCACATTTGCTTATTTCCGATCTGAGGAAGAAGGGCAACCTTCGAAAGCTAATCAAGAAATGTATTAAGTTATGTCCAATAAAAAAGGTATCATCTTATTTTCTTTTCCATGTTTTATTTGGTTTGATTTCTATAGATTCTACATGGAATGTTGCTATTCCACTAGCAACATTCCATGTAGAAGTCGGCCCTTGCAGATCACCAATGTGGCCGCGCAGGCTTCTGCTTCTGTGAGTCTGACGTCCTGCACGTACGTGCAGGACGTCAGACTCACAGAAACAGAAGCCTGCGCAGCCTTCTACATGGAATGTTGCTAGTGGAATAGCAACATTCCATGTAGAATCTCCAACAGTAGCAACATTCCATGTAGAATCTCCAGTAGTAGCAACATTCCATGTAGAATCTCCAATGGTATCTATTTTACTGTCATAGTAATGCTTGAATGTTTTCACTTATATACACTGTCAGCTAGCACATTTGCTTATTTCCGATCTGAGGAAGAAGGGCAACCTTCGAAAGCTAATCAAGAAATGTATTAAGTTATGTCCAATAAAAAAGGTGTCATCTTATTTTCTTTTCCATGTTTTATTTTGTTTGATTTCTATAGATTCTACATGGAATGTTGCTATTCCACTAGCAACATTCCATGTAGACGTCGGCCCTTGTAGATCACCAATGTGGCCGCGCAGGCTTCTGCTTCTGTGAGTCTGACGTCCTGCACGTACGTGCAGGACGTCAGACTCACAGAAACAGAAGCCTGCGCAGCCTTCTACATGGAATGTTGCTAGTGGAATAGCAACATTCCATGTAGAATCTCCAATAGTAGCAACATTCCATGTAGAATCTCCAGTAGTAGCAACATTCCATGTAGAATCTCCAATGGTATCTATTTTACTGTCATAGTAATGCTTGAATGTTTTCACTTATATACACTGTCAGCTAGCACATTTGCTTATTTCCGATCTGAGGAAGAAGGGCAACCTTCGAAAGCTAATCAAGAAATGTATTAAGTTATGTCCAATAAAAAAGGTATCATCTTATTTTCTTTTCCATGTTTTATTTTGTTTGATGCCAATTGTTAAAAAATTCAACTTTACAAAAGTGGAAAATTAGTTGAAAAAAAATACTAGTACTATTTTCTAAAGCAGTCCAACATAGGGGGGGAAACCCCATGGATTTACTGTAAGATGGAATTTTAAAAACAGCTACTGGGATCTCTCCAGCTCTCTCTCTCACCCCCTATGGTCTTACACCATCTCTACCCTTTAGGGAGTCCAGGAGGACATTTGCCAGATAGATTTTAAATGATGATGTGTACCACAGATACAGCACGGATGTGACCACGGTGCCTACAGTCACCTAGAAATCTGGATTCTTAGTAAGCTGATGTTTTCATTCTTCTTTTTTTTCTGGGAGACCTACATACAGTCGTAACAATCCCTTACCCTAAATAATGCCCGGTCAAATCTCCATCTACTGGTTATTCATAAAAGTATCAAGCTGGCAAATCATCCAGCCTGGCTGAGATCTAGCTGTCCCATGCAAGGGTGAAGCCTATGAAGACTCCCAAGCTTTTCTTGTGCCTTTAATACAGCCAGTCTGTCTGGGCTGCAAGGATGCACCCAAGGTGCCAGTCACACAGCACAACCACTGGTAGGTTAGAGCTCCAGGTCGGGTTTTCGGTCATCTTCAATACATGAGACTACAAGTTCCCAATCTTAATCCAGCACCCAGTCCCTTTCCCCCCATTAGGTTTTGTAATATCTGGCCACCGAGGCCTTGCCGGAGAGTTTCCAGTCAATACACAGCTGTTACCACCGATGGTAGCCTCCTGGGATCATCCTGAAAGAAACCAAGGAGTAGAGTAAATTGGCTCTTCCAAAAGACCGAGGGAGACGATAGGTCAAAAAGGTGATCTTTATTGGAGCAACTCAAAAGACTGCTGTGTTTCGGTGTCAAAACGCCTACCTCAGGAGTCTTGTGATGTCCATTGTTCAAATATTGGCAATTTTTTCTGTGATCACATACAACTTTGAATAAATACAGTGGAACCAAAGTCCATGAGAGAACATCAAAACTTCACAAGTCATTGGTGAGGCCTCACTTAAAATATTGTGTTTAATTCTGGACAAATTCCTGGAGGGAAAAGTCCATAGTCAGCTATTGAGGCAGACATAGGAAGCAACTGCTTGCCCTGGGATTTGTAGTATGGAGTGTTGCTACTCTGAGATTCCAAATCTTGCTATTCTTTGGGGTTCTACATGGAATGTTTCCACGATTTGGGTGTCTGCCAGGTACTTGTGACCTGGCTTGGCCACTGTTTGGAAAACAGGATAATAGGCTAGATGGACCACTGGTCTGACCCAGTATGGCTACTCTTATGTTCTTATCTCCCATATCAGCTCTGCTCTAAACCCTTTGGTCTCTGCCCTTCTTTTCAACTAAGCTTCTTTTTCCAGGCTTAGGAAACCCAAGCAGACTTCCAACAAAAAGAAGTCCAAGACTCTAACCAATCCTTGGCTCAGGTTTTCCCTCCCACCACAAATCTGGGCTGAATGGACAATGAGAAATAGCTGATGGTCAGCCAAGGCCGTTAGCTTGACAGAAGGTAACATCCATAGTAACACAGTAGATGTCGGTGTAGATGTAGATGTGGGTAAGAGGAACCCGAATTATAGCTACGTCTTGCAAGGTTCCGCGTTAGGAGTTACGGATCAAGAAAGGGATCTGGGTGTCGTCGTCGATGATACGCTGAAACCTTCTGCTCAGTGTGCTGCTGCGGCTAGGAAAGCGAATAGAATGTTGGGTGTTATTAGGAAGGGTATGGAGTCCAGGTGTGCGGATGTTATAATGCCGTTGTATCGCTCCATGGTGCGACCGCAGCTGGAGTATTGTGTTCAGTACTGGTCTCCGTATCTCAAAAAAGATATAGTAGAATTGGAAAAGGTACAGCGAAGGGCGACGAAAATGATAGTGGGGATGGGACGACTTTCCTATGAAGAGAGGCTGAGAAGGCTAGGGCTTTTTAGCTTGGAGAAGAGACGGCTGAGGGGAGATATGATAGAAGTGTATAAAATAATGAGTGGAATGGATCGGGTGGATGTGAAGCGACTGTTCACGCTATCCAAAAATACTAGGACTAGAGGGCATGAGTTGAAGCTACAGTGTGGTAAATTTAAAACGAATCGGAGAAAATTTTTCTTCACCCAACGTGTAATTAGACTCTGGAATTCGTTGCCGGAGAACGTGGTACGGGCGGTTAGCTTGACGGAGTTTAAAAAGGGGTTAGATAGATTCCTAAAGGACAAGTCCATAGACCGCTATTAAATGGACTTGGAAAAATTCCGCATTTTTAGGTATAACTTGTCTGGAATGTTTTTACGTTTGGGGAGCGTGCCAGGTGCCCTTGACCTGGATTGGCCACTGTCAGTGACAGGATGCTGGGCTAGATGGACCTTTGGTCTTTCCCAGTATGGCACTACTTATGTACTTATGTCGGCAGATAAAGACCTGCATGGTCCATGTAATCCACCCAACTAGACAAACTCACTACATATGGTATGTATACCTGCTCTTTATCCCTGCCACTTCCAGGGCAGCATAGACCGTAGAAGTCTGCCCGGCACTGGCCTTAGTCTAAAATTTCTGCAGTTGTTGTCAAAGTCCCCGAAAAGCTTCGCTCCGGTCCATCCAAATCTAATTCAGCCTCCGTCAGGGCACAGACCGTAGAAGTCTGCCCGGCACCGACCTTAGTCTAAAATTTCTGAAATTGTTGTCAAAGCCCCCAAAAAGCTTCACTCCAGTCCATCCAAATCTAATTCAGCCTCCGTCAGGGCACAGACCATAGAAGTCAGCCCGGCGCTGGCTTTCATACCCAATCTCCCCTGAATCCGATCCTTCCAAACAGGATTCCTTTGTGTTTGTCCCACTCATTTTTTAATTCAGTTACCATTTTCATCTCCACCACCTCTTGGTCTCTTGGGTTCGTGTGTGTTTGTTTTTTGTTGTTGTTTTTTTTTGGGGGGGGAAGGGAAGAAAAAATACTGAGACTCATGTGCAATTCGCCATCTTTGTTTTCTCAGCTTATGCAGCTGAGTCTCACTTCTCTACATCGGTACTGGTACAATTATACATGTTATATAATGTCTGAAGTAGCCCTCTGTGTTCATTGTATTACAGACCGCTCAGGAGTGTGTAGTGATCTATAAATATACTATAAATGAGAAAAGGAAGGATGAAGGTCATTCAAAATGAGAGAAGGGAAGAGCTACAAAGTCAGACACATTTCTAATAGTGCATGAAAAGGACACGACACAGGTTAAAAGCCTTTTCCTTTTATTATCACAACCGTCTGTCTACATCTGTTTGAAAGTGGCACAGTGATAAACGTGCAAGGCAACATTTCACCCTGTCCTGTGCCAAAATACATGTATTTCTCCTAAATATAGCTTCTTCCTAATAATCAGTTACAAACTGTATTCCATATAAACTGTTAAAAACCCTGACAAATAGGACACCCACCCCATCTAACTATATTAACCACCCTTTTACCCTGCATATGTTCAAATTCACAGCCGGCCCCTCCTCCCTATGACCCTCATTTGCTGTCTCAAACAGGGTCATCTTTACCAACTTACGGCATGCTGGATACTCCTTCAGCTGATGTATTTGTGACTGGAGGGTCATTCCACACTATACTAATTAATTACCTGCCATGTCAGCTCGTTTAACAATGCTACCTGAAAGGAGGTTGGCTTGTGGCAAATGCCAGGCCCCACGTTAGCAAAGGGACAAGCACCACAAGTAAAATCTTGAAGCGGATGCAGTAACCAGTTGGTAATCAGTGAAGGGTTTTTACTACTGCATCATACGTGCCTTTGTCTGAGGAAAAGTCCATTGAACATTATTAATTTCTTTTTTTTTTTTTTTTTGGGGGGGGGGGGGGTTGCCAGATTCTTGAAGCCTGGATTGGCCGCTGTCGAAGACAGGATGCTGGGCTTGATGGACCCTTGGTCTTTTCCCAGTATGGTGGTGCTTATGTGCTTATAAGTCACGTCATGGCACCGGAAGTGGCCATTTAAGTAAAACATCAGGATAGTCTAATTCGGAGGAAAGATGGGCAGCGCAGGGGGTGTCTAACCTCGGTCTTTACCAGGTCAGGGTTTCCACAATGAATATAACATTTCTTAGCATACAATGGAGGTAGTGCAAGAAAACAGATCTCATGCATATTCATTGCAAAAATCCTGAAAACCCAACTGAGGTTGGACACCTCTGGCCCAAAGTCATCCAAACTGTGCAACTACACAGCACCGGGTGGGTCACACAGATAATCGTTCATCAATAAGCCTCCCAGTAAAATGGTCCATGTTTAACATCTGGTAGAGTCAGACTCCCTCTACCTTCAAATCCTACCCAAAGATATAAATCACTTCATTTTTTAATTTAACTTTAAGGAATTCTCAGTCATCCAATCTTCCACTGATGCCAGACAGGCCAACAGGTTCTTCAGAGATCAAGATCAGCTTACAATAGATACTAGATTTCAAATCCCATCACCCCAGGGTACCTCACTGCTCTTGGGAAACCCCCAACCAAGGCACAGTTGTAGGTATGGAAAAGCAAATGCATTAAACCCTGTCTAGGGGGCATCAACGAAACACAACAGCATATGGGCCGAGATCATACTAGATAAAAGACAACACAGAATAAGGAACCAAAGCAGCCCAGAAATGTGGCATCTGAAGTGAGGAAACGAAGAAAAGCAGCAGGTCACTCTTGCTGGACGACCTCTTGTCTTCTCAGTGTACAAAGTTAACTTGTTTGAGTCAGAAGCGATGTTCAATGTTCCAGTCAGTGGGAAAAAGTGAAAAGATACAGGATATCTTAGGAAGCAGGGGAGATGACGCGCAGGCTGACATCGTCTGAAAAATGGGTCATAGCAGATCGCAGGCTGGAAGCTGTCAAGCAATTTTAAAGTGTGGAGCACATTTTCGCAGCAAAATCTAGGAACTTTCACAATTTCTGACACTTTTGCATAATAGAATATTGTCCATAACACTGTGTTAGATTTAAAGGGAAGACAGGTGGCCTAGTCTACATGGACAAAGCAATGAGGCATAACGTTAGTCTACTGAACTAACCGAGACTATTCACATCATTAACAATCGCCCAAGGTGTAGCTTATAAAGGCAATACGGTCTTTAGCTTTAAAGAGGCAAGAAAATCTCCTTTGGTAAGTTTGTGACTGAAAATTTCAGCTAACCGTGAGCATTTCATTTTGTAAAAGTCAGTATAAAACGTTGAAATCCACTCTAAAAAAAAACATATACAAAACAAAAAGAGGTATGAACGAAACACTGAACGTTTTCCAGTACGACCACAAACATCGCTGGCCAAGGCATCCTGAAAGGGTTGACCCTGGGTAGGTCATAGGGTGATCAAATACCAGAAAAGTGTCCAGGAGTCTCAGAATTCATGGCACTGTCTCCCGGAAATTCTGCATAGCTTAGGCCACAGCTGCAGGCTGCATTAGTTTTCAGTTACACCGCCATCAACTTTGTCTGAAAAGACAAAAGTTAAAAAAAAAATCAGTTTGAGCTTTTCTAATGTTTATTAGCAGAACAGCACTGGAGTTCGGGATCCTCAGTGGTAAACAGAGATGCCAAACGTGTGATTGAACTCTGGAATTCGTTGCCAGAAATTGGGGGAGTGGGGTAGGGGCAGTTGGCTTAGCGGGGTTTAAAAAAAAAGATTTGGCCGGCTTTCTAGAGGAAAAGTCCATAGACCGTTGTTAAAATGACTTGGGGAAAATCCACTGCTTTCCAAGTACTTGTGACCTGGATTGGCCACTGTTGGAAACAGGATGCTGGGCTTGATGGACCTTTGGTCTGTCCCAGTATGGCAACACTTATGTACTTGGATTCTGAATGGAATGTTGCTGCACTTTGGGGTTCTATATGGAATGTTGCTGCTCTTTGGGATTCTGAATGGAATGTTGCTACTCTTTGGGATTCTGAATGGAATGTTGCTACTCTTTGAGGTTCTACATGGAATGTTGCTACTATATAGGTTTCTGCCAGATACTTGTGACCTGGATCGGCCACTGTTGGAAACAGGATGCTGGGCTTGATGGACCTTTGGTCTGTCCCAGTGTGGCAATATTTATGTAGGTTACATGAGGTTATTGTTTGCTTAAACAGCTAGTAAATGGCATTATAATTAACCCCCCCCCCCCCAGGTTTATCAGAAAAAGAGACAGCTAACATTTTCACATGGGACAGAAGTGCAGTCAACCGTTAAACCAAAGAAGGATCCCAAAAATAAACACCAGGGGAATCTGGCCAAATATTTTTAAGAAATACAGGCAAACAGAAAATATTGTTCAAGGAGTTTCCTTGTACAAGAGGTGGGGACGGAGCATCGAAGAGCTACTGGTTTGTTTCCAGAAGAAGTTAAGGGGTCCTTTTACTAAGGTGTACTGAAAAATGGCCTGCGGTAGTGCAGACGCGTGTTTTAGGCACACGCAGAATTATTTTTTAGTGCACCTACAAAAAATGCCTTTTTTTTTTTTTTTACTTTTGCCGAAAATGGACATGCGGCAAAATGAAAATCGCCGCGTGTCCATTTTGGGTCCAAGACCTTACCGCAAAGCCATTGACCTAGCGCAGTAAGGTCTCATGCAGAAACCGGGCGGTAATGGTCTACGTGTCAAACTCCACTTGACGGATGTAGCTGCCACGGATCAGAAAAAAATATTTTTCAGCCGCACGTAGCGGACACACGCCAAAATTGAAATTACTGCAAGGGCCATACGGTAACCGGGCAGTAACTCCAATTTGGCGCGTGTTGGGCGCCTACGCAGCTTAGTAAAAGGGCCCCTAAATGTGAAACAGACGCTCCCTGTAGAGGAAACCATGCTATATGTGCCAAGTCCCAGAAAAGAACCCTTTTAGTACAAAAAAGTATATTTGAACTTTTATTAAGATGTGAATTATATCTGGATAGGATATTTAATCTTACTGTAAACCACTTTGAAAATATAAAAAAGCAGTACGGAAGAACCGGAATAGAATAGCAAGTGACATGTCCACCACTGTTCCCTCTGAACTGAGTGGGAGTCCTCCACCTACAGTCCTGCCAGTAGGTGGCGCTGTTTCACTATCACGTTTTCAATAGTAAGGGACAGGTGGGCTCTGCCGGACGCCAGGGAACCTGCCTGTCCCTAGTGATTGAAGCACTAGTAGCACTGACATTTGGAAGATCTTCTGCTCAGCTTACAGGGAACAGTCCACATGCCAGGAAAATCAGGATTTGTTTCAAAATTCTTTGTTTACTTCATAAGATACATCATACAGGCCAGGGGCGTAGCCAGACTTTGGCGGAAGGGGGGTCCAGAGCCCGAGGTGGGGCACATTTTAGCCCCCCCCCCCCCCCCCACTGCTGACACCGCTGCCACCATCAACTTTGCCCCCCCCCCCCCTGCCGACAACCCTCTCGACCCCCCTCCCACCGCCAACGCCTATCTTTGCTGGCGGGGGACCCCAACCCCCGCCAGCCGAGGCCCTCTTCTTCCCGCACAAGGCTTCCTTCTGTTGTACGTGCAGGACATCAGAAACGGAAGCCTTTTGCGAGAAGAAGAGGACCTCGGTTGGCGGGGGTTGGTGTCCCCTGCCAGCAAAGGCAGGTGACGGTGAGAGGGGAGGCGGGTCGAGAGGGTTGTCGGCAGGGGGGTCCAGGGCCAAATCTACAGGGGCCCAGGCCCCACGTAGCTACGCCACTGATACAGGCAATGCACTGACTGCTGATTCCTTAAATCAAGCTCACAAAAATCATTTAGTAGTTGCATCATTTCGGAGTTTCAGTTTTGGAGCGGTATTATGCACTAGGATGTCTGGACCGCTGTATTTGCGATTGAAGGATTCATTAGATAAGTTTAAAAGACAACAAATCTTTTTTTGTTTTATGATGCTTTTGGACTTTGAGGGGGTCTTTTACAAAGGTGTGCTAGCGTTTTTAGAATGCGCTAAAAATAAGCATACGCTAAACGCTAGAGATGTCCATATATTCCTATGGGCGTCTCTAGAGTTTAGCAAGGGCTAATCATTACCACACGTTAAAAACGCTACTGTGCCTTTGTAAAAGACCCCCTTAGTTTGTTAAAAATTCTCTCTTCCTTTTTTTTTCCCTTGGCTCGTCAGTTGGGGCCAGACTGATCAGCGGCAGATATAGATATCTATATGTGATGTGTTTATTTATGCTTCAGAAATTTTTTTTTTTTTTTTCTATTTTAATAATTACGGTGTTCTTTTCATTTTTATTTTATATTGATTTGTAAACCGCTCAGAAGTTCATTCCTATGGGCAGTTTATCAAATTTTATATAAACTTGGGTTCTCAAGCCAGTCCGGCTTTCAGGCTATCCCTAATGAATATGCATGAGCTGGATATGCGTATAATGCATAAAGATCTAGCTCATGCATATTCACCGGGGGTAGCCTGACAACTAGACTGGCTAAGCATGTCCCGAGGACCAGGTTGAAAACCACCGCTTTATACAGTAAAATTAGCCCAGGAGAAAGCAGGTGCCCAGCAACCCCTGCTCCGAGGTCCTTGTGCAGGAAGAACCAGAGCACGGGTCTATCTTTCATGCACCCGAGTGCCAGTCCCACCCCCAGGCACTGCCCATGTAACTCTAGGAAGTTCTACAGGACCTCGTAAAATACCGTTCTATACACTCCGAGTCCCTACTAAAGTTACCTTAAAGGTGATGAGGAAGTGTAATGAAAAGTGCTCACCTCGACAGGTATTTCTTTGGCCAAGATGAACTTTGGTTAACACAATCTCCTGCCCTCGGTCCTTTCTAACTGCTATCCTTATGAACTCAAGAGCCCCATGGAGGTAAACAACTAAATTATTCTCCAGTAAATGCGTCAATCATTAGTTACTCAGGACAAAGGTCTGGGAGTCAGTTTTAAGAGAAGCTGTAAGGGGGAAACTATGGAGTCACTTTGAAATAAACAGAAGATTCATAAAAGAAGAGCAGATGAAGACCAGACTGGCCCATCCGACAGAGATCCATCCATGCAGTAACTGTCAGCCCATGCATCCTACCCAGCTAAGAACATAAGAATACCAATACTGGGTCAGACCGAGGATCCATTTAGGCCAGTATCCTGTTTCCAACAGTGGCCAATCCAGGTCACAAGTACCTAGAACCTCAAAGAGTAAGATTCTGGAATCTTAAACAGTAGCAACATTGTATCTGGCAGAAACCCAAACAGTAGCAACATTCCGGAATTCTAAAGAGTAGCAAGATTCCATGCTACCAATCCCAGCGCAAGCAGTGGGTTCCCCATGTCTTATCTAAATAGCAGATTAAGCAGTAACCCCCAACACCAACACAGTGGGAATCAAACCCACATCCATTGGATTTTCAGAAGGCGTCTGACAAAGTACCTCATGAAAGACTCTGGAGGAAATTGGAGAGTCATGGGATAGGAGGTAGTGTTCTATTGTGGATTAAAAACTGGTTAAAAGATAGAAAACAGAGAGTAGGGTTAAATGGTCAGTATTCTCAATGGAGAAGGGTAGTTAGTGGGGTTCCCCAGGGCTCTGTGCTGGGACCGCTGCTTTTTAACATATTAATAAATGATCTAGAGATGAGAGTAACCAGTGAGGTAATTAAATTTGCTGACGAGTTCTGAACTCAGGATAGAGCTTTGGCAAGGTAGGGAGTCTGCTGTCAACAGCTATGGGAGGGTATGAGGGGGGTTAATGTTGCATTGTTGTACCGTTTCATTAACAAGGGGGGGGGTACCAAATTGGGGGTTGGATGGTCTCTGATGTTTAATCCACAGGTGTTAACTTTTATGATGAGGGGTGGATAATTGTTATACAAGCTTGAAGACAAATGGGTCTTTTTGACCACTATTGTGTGTATCCTGCTTTCACACGTGAGCGTGTTTCCTTTCTTGAAAAGCTTTTCTATTTGTGAAATGCTAATATTGGTTTGTTGTCAATAAAAAATGTTGAACCATAAATTTGCTGACGACACAAAGTTATTCAAAGTTGTTAAATTGCGAGAGGATTGTGAAAAATTACAAGAAAGCCTTACGAGACTGAGAGACTGGGAGTCTAAATGGCAGATGACGTTTAATGTGAGCAAGTGCAAAGTGATGCAGGTGGGAAAGAGGAACCCGAATTATAGCAACGTCATGCAAGGTTCCACGTTAGGAGTCATGGACCAAGAAAGGGATCTCGACGTCGTTGTTGATGATACGTTGAAACCTTCTGCTCAGTGTGCTGTAGCGCCTAAGAAAGCAAATAGAATGTTGGGTATTATTAGGAAAGGAATGGAAAACAAAAATGAGGATGTTTTAATGCCTTTGTATCGCTCCATGGTGCGACCACACCTCGAATATTGTGTTCAGTTCTGGTCGCCGCTTCTCAAAAAAGATATAGTGGAATTAGAAAAGGTGCAGAGAAGGGCGAAGAAAATGATAAAGGGGATGGGACAACTTCCCTATGAGGAAAGGCTAAAGCGGCTAGGGCTCTTCTGTTTGGAGAAGAGTTGGCTGAGGGGAGATATGATACAGGTCTATAAAATAGTGAGTGGAGTGGAACAGGTAGATGTGAATCGATTGTTTACTCTTTCCAAAAATACTAGGACTAGGGGGCACACAATGAAGCTGCAAAGTAGTAAATTTAATACGAATCGGAGAAAATGTTTCTTCACTCAATGTGTAATTAAACTCTGGAATTCGCTGCCAGAGAATGTGGTAAAGGCGGTTAGCTTAGCTGGGTTTTAAAAAGGTCTGGACGGCTTCCTAAAGGAAAAGTCCATAAACCATTATTAAATTGACTTGGGGAAAATCCACTGCTTATTTCTGGGATTAGCAACATAAAATGTATTGAACTTTTTGGGGATCTTGCCAGGTACTTGTGACCTGGATTGGCCACTGTTGGAAACAGGATACTGGACTTGATGGACCTTTGGTCTGTCCCAGTATGGCAACACTTATGTACTTATGTACTTGGGATTCTGAATGGAATCTTGCCACTCTTTGGGGTTCTAAATGGAATGTTGCTACACTTTGAAATTCTACATGGAATCTTGTTATTCTTTAGAATTATAGAATCTTGCTACTCTTTGGGGTTCTGCCAGGTACTTGTGATCTGGATTGGCCACTGTTGGAAACAGGATGCTGGGCTTGATGGACCTTTGGTCTGTCCCAGTGTGGCAATACTTATGTACTTACGTTATGTATGCTAAATTCAGAGCACAGAGCCCTAATCCCTACACCAACCACCTATCTGACCTTCAGGCATTAATGATTCACTCATTTACTTGTTAACTTCGTTACTGATTCCAGAACCTGATCTGGGCAAGTGTAGAAAGCCGCAGTGCAGACAGCGTCACAGCCGCAGTTCCTGCTCTGTAGACTCCAGCAGATTTTGGTTCTCACCTTTTGGGACAAATTTCAGCGAGCTGCTGAATATTCAGAACCGGGACTGGCCGTCCTTCGGCCCATCATTGATGAATTCATGACCCAGCCCGTTCCCACACTTTCCGCAGGACACCTTCAAAACGCAGCACAGAGAACAACAGAGGTTTATATCAGCTGTCATGCTCAGTATCAAAATTATTTCACAGTATGTTTACACTTCAGTTCTTGATATCCCACTTTTCTGGAGTTCAATCAAGTCTGTTTACGTTACAAAGCTAAATAACAAAAGTGAGGGAAGGGGAAGAGAGGACAGTGAAGAAGAAAAGTAGAGGAAAAAAATTCTTATGAGAAAAGCACAAGAACTTTTTGGAGGTCTCCTCTCGTGGTTTCCACTCTATTTGCAATCTTTGTGTCATCCACAAAAAGGCAAACTTTTCCTTCTAACCCTTCTATGTGAGTTTACCTTGTTGGGCAGACTGGATGGATCACACAGGTCTCTACCTTGAATACTATGTGCAATTCTGGTCACCACTTCTCAAAAAAGATATAGTGTTATTAGAAAAGGTACAGAGAAGGGCAACAAAAATGATTAAGGGGATGGGGCGACTTAGCGGCTAGGGCTCGTCAGCTTGGAGAAAAGACAGCTAAGGGGAGATATGATAGAGCTCTATAAACTAACGAGTGAAGTGGAACAGGTAGACATGAATCGTTTGTTTACTCTTTCCAAAAATACTAGGACTAGAGGGCATTAAATTAAGCTAGAAAGTAGTACGTTTAAAATAAATTGGAGAAAATATTTCTTCATGAATGTGATAAAACCAGTTAGCTTGGCGGGGTTTAAAAAAAGGTTTGGCTAGCTTCATAGTAACATAGTAAATGACGGCAGAAAAAGACCTGCATGGTCCATCCAGTCTGCCCTACAAGATAAACTCATATGTGCTACTTTTTGTGCATACCTTACCTTGATTTGTACCTGTCCTTTTCAGGGCACAGACCGTGTAGGTCTGCCCAGCACTATCCCTGCCTCCCGCCACCGGCTCTGCCACCCAATCTCGGCTAAACTCCTTAGGATCCATTCCTTCTGAAAAGGATTCCTTTATGTTTATCCCACGCGTGTTTGAATTCTGTTACCGTTTTCACTTCCTAGCAAAAATCTATAAGCCATTATTAAGATGGACTCGGGGAAAATCCACTGCTTATTTCTGAGATAAGCAGCATAAAATGTATTGAGCTTTTCTGGGATCTTGCCAGGTATTTGTGACCTGGATTGGCCACTGTTGGAAACAGGATGCTGGGCTTGATGGACCTTAGGTCTGTCCCAATATGGCAACATTTATGTACTTATATAATTTCATTTTGCATTAAATTAAAAGTGAAAGTTTCCCCTTAACCCACAATCATGGAGTCACCTTCCACTCTGATCTAAAAAAAAAAACAAAACAAAACAAAAAAACACACTGCAGACTAGATGGCCCATGCGGGTCCTTTTCTGCCGTCATCTACTATGTTACTATGTTATGTTAAAAAAAACTCTTATTTTCAGCTTTCTCAAGTCTGCCTGCAAGTCCAGAAATGCTGGTTTTCAAAGGTAAACCCCATAGAGAGTTTTAAAATCCTTTCCAAATCCTGTGCACCAGTACAAAACAAGCCAGGCAGATGACCTGCAGGGATTTCAAAGTGGCCCACCCTAACCAGCGAGAACTGTCACAAGGGTTTTCTAGCAGGTTTTACAGGCAACGAATTTAAAGACGGCTGTTTTAACTTGCCCACATCCCAAAAGTTATGTTGGAGCAGAGGAGTTGCTTGCGAACCACAGATTCCAAGATTCAAATTTCACTTCTCCCACGGACACCAGCTGCTTCACCCTTCACTGCCTCAGATACAACTAAGATTGTGAGCTCAGTTGGGGAGAAAATAACTCAGATACCCGAATGTAACTTGCCTTTGATTTTGGATTTGAAAAAAGGCAAACCTGTTTACTCGTGAGGGTGAAAACTGCCTCTATGAATAGTTTGAAAGTCTCCAATTCAAGAAAAAGTGCCTTTAGTTTACTGGAGTAGGTTTAGGAGAATTTTTGGACAAATCCAACTGGTTAGGTTCACTGAAAATTTTCCTAAAGATACCCAGCTAAAATTAACCAGTTGTATAATCCACTCTATGGGTTTTTTTTTCATGTAGTAACATATGATTTCTTTGACTGGGTAACTAGAGAGTTGGATCGAGGGAGAGCACGAGATGTGGTGTATTTAGATTTTAGCAAAGCCTTTGACACGGTTCCACAGAGATGACTAATAAATAAACTGAGTGCCCTCGGAATGAGTCCTAAAGTGACTGACTGGGTTGGGAGATGGTTGAGTGGAAGGCGACGCAGGACAGTGGTAAATGGAGCTCATTCTGAGGAAAAGGACGTCACCAGTGGTGAGTGCATCCTGCAGTAAACCCTTTAAACACCTTGGCTTAGTAAAAGGACCCCTAATTCTTTCCAGCAAGGGGATTTCTGTCACAGTTTTGATTGGTCTATATTCTTTTGTCAATCAGATATAAGGTGCATTAGGATATCATTTGCACTGCTGGTGCTTGTATGGGAAGACATAAAGCCTGTGTAAGAACATTAGTCTTCGTACGCTCAAAATCACAAAAAACACAGCGAAGATGGCACAAGAATATGGTCTCAAGACGATGTTGAAAAGTCCAAATTTATTGTGTGTCTCTAAAGACAAGACCGTGCCTCAGGAGTCTTTAAAGTCTAAATTAAAACACATAAATTTATTTATTTATTGCATTTGTATCCCACATTTTCCCACTTCTTTGCAGGCTCAATGTGGCTTACAATACATCATGGATAGCGGAAGTAAGGAGAGAATAGACGTTTGGTATTACAGGATTTTGGGTTACATGATAATGAAAAACATGATAATAATATAACAAGAGAACATTTTAAGACAGTTTTGGATACATGTGGGGGAGTTCACATGTGTTAATCTTTGTGGTATGTGCGAGATTTACCCTGACATAAATAGCTTAAAATATCAGCAAGTGTATACACTCAAAATGAAATAAAACTATACAAAAGACACAATCAGATAAATAATTAGCATCAAGATCAAAAAGGTAAAACAAACATATCATAAGCTATTTACGTTTTTAAATTTTTTTTTTGTTACATTTGTACCCTGTGCTTTCCCACTCATGGCAGGCTCAATGCGGCTTACATGGGGCAATGGAGGGTTAAGTGACTTGCCCAGAGTCACAAGGAGCTGCCTGTGCCTGAAGTGGGAATTGAACTCAGGTCCTCAGTTCCCCAGGACCAAAGTCCACCACCCTAACCACTAGGCCACTCCTCCACTTGCTACTATTTGAGATTCTACATGGAATGTTCCTATTCCACTAGCAACATTCCATGTAGAAGTCGGCCCTTGCAGATCACCAATGTGGCCGCGCAGGCTTCTGCTTCTGTGAGTCTGACGTCCTGCACGTACGTGTAGGACGTCAGACTCACAGAAACAGAAGCCTGCGCGGCCTTCTACATGGAATGTTGCTAGTGGAATAGCAACATTCCATGTAGAATCTCCAATAGTAGCAACATTCCATGTAGAATCTCCAATAGTATCTATTTTATTTTTGTTACATTTGTACCCTGCGCTTTCCCACTCATGGCAGGCTCAATGCGGCTTACATGGGGCAATGGAGTGTTAAGTGACTTGCCCTGAATTTTGACTCCTGAGGCAAACACGGCCGTGTCGAGTCTCTAGAGCTGCACAATAAATTTGGACTTTTCGACATAGTCTTGAGACCATATTCTTAAGACATAAAGCCTTAGATGCACAATCTTCAGTGTTCACTAGCCAGTCCCTAAGACTGATCAGAAAGACATCAGGGGCTCAGCACTCTGCTTGGATCCAAGACTTCCACATAAAGTAAGCCCCAGAGATTTTTTTTGCCACGTAGCACCACCTGGGAGAAACCACTTTCTGACCAGGCCTTAAGTGAATGCTGCTATCCCAAAGCCCAGTCCGGATCCTCGCTCAAGCCTTACCTTCAAGGCTCTTTTATAGCCGTGGTCCTGGTGCTTTGAAACACTATCAGGCTGAATGGTCTCAGTGAACGCTGGCCAGGGAGAGGAGTGCAGATACTTAGAACGACTAGAAAACAGCTCGTAGCCACATTTGCTGCAGACGTAAATACCTGAGAGACAAGGAGACAGACTGGAATTATTGAACAAACTAGTCAAAAAGGCCCGTTTCTGACACAAATGAAAACCGGCACTAGCAAGGTTTTCCTCGGAGTGTGTATGTTTGAGAGAGAGAGTGTGTGTGAGAGATGGAGTGTGTGTGTCATAGAGAGAATGAGAGAGAGACAGAGACAGCATGTGTGTGCGTTTGTGTGAGAGACAGAGTGTCTGTGTGTGTGTGACAGAGAGATAGTGTGTGATAGATGGGGAGTGTGTCAGAGAGAGTATAAGTGACAGACAGTGAGTGAGTGTGAACCCCCATCCCCCTCTCGCAGGGCCCCCCTCCCCACCTCTCTGGTCTCAGGACCCCCTCCCCACCTCCCTCTCCCCTGCCCCCCCTGCAGCTACCCATGTCCAGTGACCCTCCCCTCCTCCCCTGGCGCATCAAACCCCCTCGCCACCCGCAGCTGCCAGTGGTAACGGTGTCTGGCTGTTGCTGCTTCCCCTGTTGAGCAGCAGCGGCCGCTACAAAAAGAAAAGAAGTGATAAATATTTTTAAACCCAGCCCAAATCATTCGCAAATGCCCGAGTCTTACAACGCAGTCTCTGCAGCCGCTCCTCCTCTCGCCTGTCATGTCACTGTGCTCCTCCGGGGTCTTACTCCAGGGGCAGTGACATGGAGGCGAGAGGAGAAGCGGCTGCAGAGACTGCGTTATAAGACTCGGGCATTTGCGAATGATTTGGGCTGGGTTTAAAAACATTTATCACTTCTTTTCTTTTTGTAGCGGCCGCTGCTGCTCAACAGGAGAAGCAGCAGCGGCCGGACAGCGTTACTACTGGCATCTGTGGGTGGCGATGGGGTTTGATGCGCCGGGGGTGTGTGTGTTGATGTGCCGGGGGGGAGGGATTTGTGTGGTGCTGCGCTTGTAGTTTTTTTGATGTGACGCTCCCTGCCACTTGCTCCGAAGTGGCAGGGAGCAGTGCACTGACAGCTGATTCCCAGGCAGGGGGAGGAGTAGGGAAACGCGTGTTTCCCTACTCCTCCCCCTGCCTGGGAATCAGCTGTTAGTGACGTCATCCTGGCTACGGAGCCTAGCTCAGCAACTCCAGGAGCCACGGACACAGGCAGTCCCACATTAGAACGTCGGTGGTGAGAATTATTATATAGGATTGTTGTATTCTACAGAAACAACGGAAAGCGTCAGAATATGCCAGTAAACACCAGAGACACTCAATTCTAATCTACTGTGATAGAGGCTTGTTTCTAAACAAAAAATAGCCATCTATCCATACTTTGGAGTTGATGAATCAGCAGTTCGGACAGGCCCAGCTCCCTGTGTTTATGTGTAGTGCTACAGATCAGCATCTTCTGTTCATGGTAGCCAGCAACACATCAAGGAGCAAGAAGTGGGGTCTGTAGCTTCTGGGCTCAGGGGAATACATGCCCCCCCAGCGCTCCTTTTTTCTGTGGCATGGACTGGCTCTCTACTTAAATCAAAACCAAGGTCTGCTACAGGAAGCAAAGTGGAATTACTCCTTAATACGCAACAGGATACGGCAACATTACCACATGCCCGATTGCTAATTCACCTTCATAGAAAGTGACGTTTGTCAGGGTAAATGTGAGAAAATAAAATACCAGAGTATTGCTTCAAATTCAGAACGGAGCAAGCTAGTGCAGCATAATGACCAAGGCCCTGCATGTGCAAGAGGAACATTAGAAGAAAGCAGAAATGCAGCAGTTACACCATAAGCACATAAGTATTGCCACACTGGGACAGACCAAAGGTCCATCAAGCCCAGCATTCTGTTTCCAACAGTGGTCAATCCAGGTCACAAGTACCTGGCAGAAACCCAAAGAGTAGCAACATTCCAGAACCTCAAAGAGAACCAAGATTCAATGCAGAAACCCAAACAGCAGCAACATTCCATGTAGAACCCCAAAGAGTAGCAAGATTATAGAATTCTAAAGAGTAACAAGATTCCATGCAGAATCCCAAGTACATAAGTGTTACCATACTGGGGACAGACCAAAGGTCCATCAAGCCCAGCATCCTGTTTCCAACAGTGGCCAATCCAGGTCACAAGTACCTGGCAGAAACCCAAAGAGTAGCAACATTCCATGTAGAACCCCAAAGAGTAGCAAGATTCAAAATTCTAAAGAATAACAAGATTCCATGCAGAATTTCAAAGTGTAGCAACATTTCATTCAGAATCCCAAGTACATAAGTATTTAAGTGTTAACATACTGGGACAGACCAAAGGTCCATCAAACCCAGCATCCTGTTTCCAACAGTGGCCAATCCAGGTCACAAATATCAGTCTTCCTCCTCCACTTTGCACAACTGCAGCAGAAGCAGCCCCAGCACCCTCCCACAGAAAAAAAAAATGCCTGGGCAGATTGCTTTATACTTATATGAATGCATCCTTCCTGCATATAGCTATCGGGAGGTGCACAATCTTACAAAGAACCTCAAAATTAAAGTTTTTGCATACAGTATTAATTTCCATACAAATTATTGAAATGGGGTCGTCCTCCCTCATCCCATTTCAGTAAAGCTGTAAACAAACGATCAGCAAGATGCTTAGCCCATAGGAATACATTGGCGTCTTTAGCGTTTAGCGCACGCCTATTTTTAACGCGAGCTAAAAAAGCCAGCACACATACATAAAAGACCCCCTTTAACCTCTAAAGAGCAGTTTTGCAAAGCCATTTCCCCACCAGGGATTTTGTTTGTTTGTTTTCTTAATTGCCCACCTTGTAATTCAGCTAAAAGTATATGTATTCTTTTGCAACACTTACACTGCATTTTGGTAGAGTCATTTCTAGGGCGGGATTAGGCTGGCCACAAAGAAAGAAGGTGAAAATATCTGTGGCTACTTTTTCACTAGGCAATTTTTAAAAGGAACTTTTCTTTTGAGAAATGGTGCAAAATCTACAGACTTGACACATGTTCAGAGTTTTGAGAATGGCCTCTTTAATATTAAGATGCTGATTTCAGAGATAAGGCAGTAGTACAAACATGGAACAGGATTAGTGCAGCAGATATGAGATCTGGCATGGTGGCACAGTGAGCTTAGCTGACCCTCCTGTCAGGAGACAGACTGGGAGAGGTTGGAAAAGGGGTTTCTGCACATCCTCCCATGCCTGCATGCATAGGCAATTGCCTTATGGAAGTGGGCCACTGATCTAAACAAGCCCCTGTCCTCTCAAAGGCGCATGGGTTTACAGACCAGGCATATCATCCCATCTGTCCTGGTGGCTTTGAAGGGACTTACTACTGCTGCTGCTGTGTTTGTATGAATTGCAGATATGGTTCATCATGCAGCACCGAGAGAGACATTGGCTGCTATTGCACAAGGTCTGAAGCAATAAAGAATGTAAGCTTCATCACTGTAAGATGGGAAGGGGGTAGGAGAGAGAGAGGAGGGAGCAGAAACAGGATCCTTGTACCGGAGCCTATTTTTGGCCACAATCCACCCCTAGCAGCAGGAGACTTTTGTAACATTTTGCTGCACGTTCCTTGCACCGAAAACATACACAGCACCCCTCTCCCCAAGCATCACGTCACCTTACCAGGCTCAAAGTGATTCTGGAAAACTTCTCCACCAAAGAAGGAACAGAACGACATGTCGGTGGCCACTACCAGATCTGAAAAACTAAAAAAACAATAATGCAGGAAACTCAATATTTCACAAAATAAAATGTAACTGTACAGTACTACATGGAATCACATGTAATACAACTCTCGACACTGTTCACCACACCGAGCATATGATGCCCAAAGGACCTTCACACATACCAAGGCACGAAGCACCTCACAGCTAGAGGCTCTGAGTTCAAATCCAGGCACTGAGCTGTCAACTTCCAGCAGAGTGACACGACTCAGAGCTCACGTGCTGCTTGCAAAAAGGAACAGGACGTCTACAGCCTGAGGGCTGGGGCCACACTGGGAACTTGGGAAGTGGAAGGGGAGCAGACTCCGCCCCTGGAGGTGGGAGAACAAAGCTGATTGGCTGCATTGCAATGAGACATACGGAAGTATTGATTACAGCCTGGGCACTGGGCAGGGGTTGGAAAGCCGGCTCCGCCCCCAAAGTAGGTGGAGAGGAGAAAGGCAGGATCTCACTGGATGATGGGCTCGCTCCTCCCCTGTCCCGCCCACTCTGTCGCAGCAGTACTGCAAGCAGTAGCCGCGAAGATCAAGGAGGTTATTTTATTTATTTATTGGGATTTAGTAACCGCCTTTATGAAGAGATTCACCCAAGGCGGAGTGCAGTAGGTACAGTTTAACATCGATTGAGAATAGGAGACGGCATAAGCCTATCTGGCCCATTATGGGGGCTGAAGCCAGTAGGCGGAGCTTGCCGCCATATTGGTTCACCCAAAACGACCAAATGCTATTGAATGAAAACACTAGCAAAAGCTTATCCTCCTATATAATAAAAGGCATCTCCAACATTCTGAAGCTGACTGCATGGCTGAGGCATTCCTGCTCTCTGTATCCATCTCCTGAATTGACATCACGTACTTCCAGGTTCGTCACAAGCAGAAGTGACCAATCACACGAGGTTTCTCGGCTTCAGAATGTTGGAGGTGCATTCTATTAAATAGGATTGGTCAGTTCCTTTCCTATATAATAAAAGGCACCTCCAACATTCTGAAGCTGACTGCATGTCTGAGGCATTCCTGCTCTCTGTATCCATCTCCTGAATTGACATCACGTACTTCCGGGTTCGTCACAAGCAGAAGTGACCAACCACACGAGGTTTCTCGGCTTCAGAATGTTGGAGGTGCATTCTGTTAAATAGGATTGGTCAGTTCCTTTCCTGTATAATAAAAGGCACCTCCAACGTTCTGAAGCTGACTGCATGGCTGAGGCATTCCTGCTCTCTGTATCCATCTCCTGAATTGACATCACGTACTTCCGGGTTCGTCACAAGCAGAAGTGACCAACCACACGAGGTTTCTCGGCTTCAGAATGTTGGAGGTGCATTCTGTTAAATAGGATTGGTCAGTTCCTTTCCTATATAATAAAAGGCACCTCCAACATTCTGAAGCTGACTGCATGGCTGAGGCATTCCTGCTCTCTGTATCCATCTCCTGAATTGACATCACGTACTTCCGGGTTCGTCACAAGCAGAAGTGACCAACCACACGAGGTTTCTGGGCTTCAGAATGTTGGAGGTGCATTCCATTAAATAGGATTGGTCAGTTCCTTTCCTATATAATAAAAGGCACCTCCAACATTCTGAAGCTGACTGCATGGCTGAGGCATTCCTGCTCTCTGTATCCATCTCCTGAATTGACATCACGTACTTCCAGGTTCGTCACAAGCAGAAGTGACCAATCACACGAGGTTTCTCGGCTTCAGAATGTTGGAGGTGCATTCTATTAAATAGGATTGGTCAGTTCCTTTCCTATATAATAAAAGGCACCTCCAACATTCTGAAGCTGACTGCATGTCTGAGGCATTCCTGCTCTCTGTATCCATCTCCTGAATTGACATCACGTACTTCCGGGTTCGTCACAAGCAGAAGTGACCAACCACACGAGGTTTCTCGGCTTCAGAATGTTGGAGGTGCATTCTGTTAAATAGGATTGGTCAGTTCCTTTCCTGTATAATAAAAGGCACCTCCAACGTTCTGAAGCTGACTGCATGGCTGAGGCATTCCTGCTCTCTGTATCCATCTCCTGAATTGACATCACGTACTTCCGGGTTCGTCACAAGCAGAAGTGACCAACCACACGAGGTTTCTCGGCTTCAGAATGTTGGAGGTGCATTCTGTTAAATAGGATTGGTCAGTTCCTTTCCTATATAATAAAAGGCACCTCCAACATTCTGAAGCTGACTGCATGGCTGAGGCATTCCTGCTCTCTGTATCCATCTCCTGAATTGACATCACGTACTTCCGGGTTCGTCACAAGCAGAAGTGACCAACCACACGAGGTTTCTCGGCTTCAGAATGTTGGAGGTGCATTCTATTAAATAGGATTGGTCAGTTCCTTTCCTGTATAATAAAAGGCACCTCCAACGTTCTGAAGCTGACTGCATGGCTGAGGCATTCCTGCTCTCTGTATCCATCTCCTGAATTGACATCACGTACTTCCGGGTTCATCACAAGCAGAAGTGACCAACCACACGAGGTTTCTCGGCTTCAGAATGTTGGAGGTGCATTCTATTAAATAGGATTGGTCAGTGCCTTGAAGCACAGCCAGAGCTCAGCGCCCTGCACAGTAATGCTCAGACTAGGGTTACCATTTTTTGTCCTTATAAAAAGAGGACACTTGCCCTGCCCCTTTCACAACCCCTGTCCCGCCCCTTCCACTCCCCTGCCCCTTTCACACCCTCGCCCCGCCCCTGACGCATATTCCCCTCCTCCCCCAATCACCTTGCCTCCCCCCTGTCATCTCCACTCCCCCCCCCGTCACCTCCCCTCCCCTTACTCTACTATCCCTGGTGGTCTAGAGGTACCTCTTCAGGGCAAGAAAGAGCCCCTTCTTTCCTGCCCGGAGCGCTGCTGCCAGCTGCCCTGCATCCTGTGGTGAATCCAGCTCTCAGCGTTTCAAAATGGCTGCCGAGAGTTGAAGTCTCGCGAGACTGCTGCAACTCTCGGCCGCCAATTTGAAACACCGAGAGCCGGACTCACAGTATGCAGGGCAGCTAGCAGCATTGCTCCGGGCAGGAAGAGGGGGCTCTTTCCTGCCCCGAAGACGAAGAGGTAACTCTAGACCACCAGGGATAGTAGAGTAAGGGGAGGGGAGTCCCGTGCTCGCCCCTGCCAGCCAACCCGTTTGTCCAGAAATCCGGGCAAACGGGCAGGCTGGCCAAATCCGTCCGGACGCCTGGACATATCCTCAAAAAGAGGACATGTCCGGGTAAATCCGGACGTATGATAACCCTAGCTCAGACACCAGAGAGAGAGGGGGGGCTGACACCAGAGAGAGGGAGGGCGGTATTTCTGTCACACACACACACACACTCTCTCTCACACAGTCAATGTCTTTCTCTCACTCTCACACACTGTCTCTTACACACTCTATGTCTCACATTTTATCACATTCACTCTCTATGTTTCACAGTCACTCACACACTCTCTTGGTCTCATACACTCAGTCTCACAGAGAGTCTGTGTCTCACACACACTCTCTTGCACACACTGTATCTGTGTGAAACACTCTCTCTCTCTCTCACACTGGGTCTCACATACACACTTGTACACACTCTCATTCTCACACACACTCTCTCTCTCACAGACACACTCACACCCAGACTCACTCTCTCTCTCTCACACACACACTCGCACATTCACTCTCTCTCTCACACACAGTCACTCTCACATACACTCTCTCAAACATACACACTCTGAGGAAAACCATGCTAGCGCCCGTTTCATTTGTGTCAGAAACGGGCCTTTTTTACTAGTTAGAAATAAGAGACTGCCTATGTGTGATCCATCTGTAAAAAGTCTAAAGCTGCTCCAGTTAGATAGGCAGTGCCTTAAAAGATGGAAGATGAGGGATTTTTTTAAAGCTTCACATATCTAGATATATTTTAGTTAGTTAGTTAGTTAGTTAGTTAGTTAGTTAGTTAGTTAGTTAGTTAGTTAGTTAGACTTTTCTCACACCTTTTCAGTAGTAGCTCAAGGTGAGTTACAGTCAGGTACACTGGGTATATCATGAAATAAAAGTGAACATCACTTAAACAGCTTAAAAGAGTATTCTAGCTGGTAGAAACAGCAGTAATAAACTCTGTATTCTGAGTGGAATGAGATTATCTTTAAACACGGTGAAGATACAGAGTTTTTAGTGTGACCACCATGCGTTCAAAAATGTATGCACTGTAAAATTACCATTATTTGGGGTGGGGGGAAGGGGTACCAGCTTACTGTTAATGTCACAGTGACACAGGCTTTTGTAAGCAATAACTTGAATTTGAATAATTTGTATTTGATAGTATGATAATTTACAGATAATTTCTTTAATAAGATTTTGGATCGGAATGGCAATCATGGGCAAGGTGTCGTTATCCAGACGCCGTGTGAACAAGATTTCAGAGCAAAGGCGATAGTGGCTGCCTATCACCCCAAGAACTGGAAAATCAGTGCTGTGAAGAAAATTGGTGTGACTGCAGAATTCTGACAATGACATTATTTTACTGTGTTTTAGCATGAACATTTTTAACATACAAAGATCGCTAGGTAAATTTCAGTAGCATCAACGTACCTTAAGATAATTAAATGTTGTTTCATAGAAATACGTAAGTATGATGACTAATTACTACTACTACTATTTAGCACTTCTATAGCGCTACAAGGCGTACGCAGCGCTGTACAAACATAGAAGAAAGACAGTCCCTGCTCAAAGAGCTTACAATCAAATAGACAAAAAATAAAGTAAGCAAATCAAATCAATTAATGTGTACAGGAAGGAGGAGAGGAGGGTAGGTGGAGGCGAGTGGTTACGAGTCAAAAGCAATGTTAAAGAGGTGGGCTTTCAGTCTAGATTTAAAGGTGGCCAAGGATGGGGCAAGACGTAGGGGCTCAGGAAGTTTATTCCAGGCGTAGGGTGCAGCGAGACAGAATTAATTAAGTTAAATTTCTAAGTGAAATTCAAAGTGGTTGCTCAGAAAACTGCAAAAAATTATAGAGGGTTACTTTGTTTCCCTCACCCTGTAATTTAGTCAGTGGTGGTCAATGTTCATAAAACCACTGACCGTAGCTGGCTCAATACTGACCCAAACAGATTTCTCTCCCAAAAAGCACTGAAAGGCACACAGAGTTGGTTTAACATTAAAGTCACTTTATTGTGGCCTGTGATAGAGAATCTGAATTTAAATCGCCGGTGTGTCCTCTTGTATTTCTTTTTTCTCCTTCACCAGATGCTTCTTCTGAGGACCCTAAACACAGACCGAGAAGAGACTTGTCAGAACAGTTCCAGTTCCACCACAATTATCTAAGCAAGCGTACACAATCACACACAATTACAGCCTGTTCTAGAACTGTTGCAGAGCCTCTGACAATCACATTCAAGCCATGTGGGTACAAGAATGTTTGCACTGGAGGAAATGTCCATAGTCCGCTATTGAGACAGACATGGGGAAAGCCACTGCTTGTTCCTGGGATTGGTAGTATGGAATCTTTCTACTCTTTGAGATTCCGGAATCTTGCTACTCTTTGGGATTCCAGAATGTTGCTGCTCTTTGGGATTCTGGAATCTTACTACTCTTTGGGATTTTGGAATGTTGCTGCTCTTTGGGATTCTGGAATCTTGCTACTCTTTGGGATTCCGGAATGTTGCTGCTCTTTGGGATTCTGGAATCTTGCTACTCTTTGGGATTCTGGAATGTTGCTGCTCTTTGGGATTCTGGAATCTTGCTACTCTTTGGGATTCTGGAATGTTGCTGCTCTTTGGGATTCTGGAATCTTGCTACTCTTTGGGATTCCGGAATGTTGCTGCTCTTTGGGATTCTGGAATCTTGCTACTCTTTGGGATTCTGGAATCTTGTTAGTCTATGGGACTCCGGAATCTTGCTAGTCTTTGGGATTCCGGAATTTTGTCCTGGGATTGGTAGTATGGAATCTTTCTACTGTTTGGGATTCCAGAGCTCTTTGGGATTCTGGAATCTTGCTACTCTTTGCGATTCTGGAATGTTGCTGCTCTTTGGGATTCTGGAATCTTGCTAGTCTTTGGGATTCCAGAATTTTGTACTGGGATTGGTAGTATGGAATCTTTCTACTCTTTGAGATTCCGGAATCATGCTACTCTTTGGGATTCCAGAATGTTACTGCTCTTTTGGATTCTGGAATCTTGATACTCTTTGGGATTTTGGAATGTTGCTGCTCTTTGGGAATCTGGAATCTTGCTACTCTTTGGGATTCCGGAATCTTGCTAGTCTTTGAGACTCCGGAATCTTACTAATCTATGAGACTCCAGAATCTTGCTAGTCTTTTGGATTCCGGCATTTTGTCCTAGGATTGGCAGTATGGAATCTTTCTACTCTTTGGGATTCCAGAATGTTGCTGCTCTTTGGGATTCTGGAATTTGCTCTTTGGGATTCTGGAATTTGACTACTCTTTGGGATTCTGTAATGTTGCTGCTCTTTGGGACTCTGGAATCTTGCTAGTCTTTGGGATTCCGGAATTTTGTCCTGGGATTGGTAGTATGGAATCTTTCTACTCTTTGAGATTCCGGAATCTTGCTACTCTTTGGGATTCCAGAATGTTGCTGCTCTTTGGGATTCTAGAATTTGGCTACTCTTTGGATTTCTGGAATGTTGCTGCTCTTTGGGATTCCAGATTGTTGCTACACTTTGGGATTCTGGAATGCTGCTACTCTTTGGGATTCTGCCAGGTACTTGTGACCTGGAGTGACTGCTCTTAGAAGTGGGATACTGGGCTAAATGGACCATTGGTCTGACCCAGTGTGGCTATTCTTTCTTAATGTGACGAAGAACTTTAATCACCTTCTCCCTAATTTCATAAATTTGTGTGCCCAGATTAAGGCTTAAAATGCAAATTTAAGCACACAATTTATAGAAAAAGGTCTGTTGCATGCACAACTTAATGCCAATTAACAGCCAATTATTGTCTTTAATCTGTGTTAACTGCTGCTAATTGGCAGCATTAGCAGTTGCACTGCCTTTAGTTGCTATTCTAGAAGCTGTGTGCATACAAATTCTATCGTGCACAACTTCTAGATGACGTGGAAATGGGAGGGGCATGAGTGGGTCAGAACGTGACAAGTAGTTGGTCGTACAGGTTATAGAATTCTAGGAGTTATGGCACAGGCACTTATGCCAGGCTTTGACATGGCACAAGTGCTTGCACCTAGAGTTTGGTGCCAAATTGCTGTCTCAGACTAGTCATTCTATAATGGCAGCTCCGCACAGAGCTGCTGTTTATAGAATTCTCGCTTTGTACACATCATCCTGGCGCTTTTTCTTGAACCTACCCTCCTTGTGTAGACGAACAAATAAGTACAACTTTCTTAGCCTTTCAGCACGGTGTCATTTGTTCATTTCATCTACGCTTCTAGCGTAAAAGTAGTGCATTTACATGATGGTGTGAACTTAGCTGGTAGATGTGTACAGGGCGGAGTAGGAGCAGAGCAGGGCATGTAGCTTATATAATACATTAATTTATGCATGTAGTTGAATAATTTAGTAGACAAATTAACAGCTGCCCCCTCATAACGTTACCCAGAAACCCCCTAATTCGGTAACATAAGTGGAATGTACACAGGCACAGGCGTGGGAATATAACATCCACACACATAAATACTAGTTCCACGCTGTGTGAGATTCTGTGGGGCCGATATTCAAACCATGGGATTTAGCCTGGCTAACTCATGTGGTCAATGCTAAACCCGGATATTGAATTCCGGGCCGTTTCTGCTGACTGGCACTGAATTTCCGGTTTATTTTTGGCCGGTTTGATAACTGGTTTAGTTGCTTTTCAGACTTAGCCGGTTATCTTTAAACCAGCCAAAGACATCCCATATATTTATGCAGCAAAATATAGCTGCTTTTAAAGTGAGAATGAAAGTCGGCAGATAACCAGTTATATTGCCCGATATAACCAGAGATAGCGAAATATACCCTGCTGAATATCGCCGGATAGCTGGCTATGAGGCATGTAACCAGCCAGGTGCCGATCCTGGCTGGTTAAATGTTTTTGAACATCGGGGGCAATTGTATAAAGCCCACTAAAAATCAGACATCCAAACTCGGGGGGAAAAGGGCCCTGTGCTAGCAGCAGGGGCCCGTTTTTCCACCACGCCAGGGCTCTTTTTACTGCAGCGGGTGAAAAGCCCCCAGATACACATGGCCATGCAGTATAAGAACTCTTACTATGTGGCCATGCGGTGGGGAGCCCTTACCACCACCTTGCGGTAACCGGGCAGCGCACGGTGATACCCAATTACCACCGGTTGCGCAAGTTATTTCTGGGGGGTTTCTTTCTCCCCCAGAAATGGCACACGCTCATAGCGTCTGTTTACGCTTTCCAAAAATACTAGGACAAGGGGGCATGCGATGAAGCTGCAGTGTGGTAAATTTAAAACGAATCGGAGGAAATGTTTCTTCATTCAACATCTAGTTAAACTCTGGAATTCACTGCAGGAAAAGGTGGTTAAGGTGGCCGAGGGAATAATACACTATTTCTAGGATGGGCGGGACAAATTGCTTGTTCTTTTGGCCGCTGTTGGTGACAGGGTGCTGGGCTCAATGGACCCTTGGTCTGTCCCAGCATGGCGATGCTTATGTACTTAGGTACTTAAGTCCACGCTGGCACTAAGATAGAATTCTATTCCACTATAGAATACAGCCTACTGGCATTTGGATGCCATGTACAAGTAAATGTTGGCACCTAAGGACGCAACGCACAGTATTCTATGGGCTTGATATTTAGCTGGCGGTGGTCAGTGCGTTTGCTGTCCACCAGCGACATTAAACCCGCATATTCAATGCTGGACCGTATCCAGCAACCAGCATAGAATATCTGGGTTTATTTTGGCCACTAAAAGTTAACCAGCTACGCTGATATCACCGCTCCACATACCGGGTTTGGCGCTGAATATCCACGCCTAACTGGCAATGTTGCACAATATAGTCAGTTATCTCCCTCTGAATAGCCGTGGTTAGGCGCCTGAATGCTATTTAACCGGCCAGTGCATTTCCTGGACAGTTAAATAGTTTTGAATGTCAGGCAGTAAGTGTTTGAGGGTCCTAAGCTTGGCTTTTCCTCAGTCTACACTAGGGGGGTCTCAAACTCTAGTCCTCCAAGGCCACAAACCAGTTTGGTTTTCAGGCTTAACCCTGGGGAACATGGAAGAGGTTTCCACGTTTATTAAACATATGATATCTCACTCATCAAGACAGCTTACTACATGGCTAAAAAAGTTAAATAGAGGAGAGGAGGGGATCAGAAATTACAACAGAAAAAAATGCCATTAAAAGAAATAAACAATTTGAGTTGCATCTCACAGATTATAAAGGGGCTGGAACTCCTCTCGTATGAGGAAAGGTTAAAGAAATTAGGGCTGTTCAGCTTGGAAAAGAGACGGATGAAGGGAGATATGATTGAGGCCTACAAAATCCTGAGTGGTGTAGAACGAGTAGAAGTAAATCCATTTTTTACTCATTCCAAAAGTACAAAGACTAGGGGACACTCGAGGAAGTTACGTGGAAATACTTTTAAAACAAATAGGAGGAAATATTTTTTCACTCAGCAAATAGCTAAGCTCTGAAACTCTTTGCTGGAGGATGTAATAACAGCGGTTAGTGTATCTGGGTTTTAAAAAAGGTATGGACAAGTTCCTGGAGGAAAAGTCCATAGTCTACTATTGAGACAGACATGGGGAAGCTACTGCTTGTCCTGGAATTGGTAGCATGGAATGTTGCTACTCTTTGGGATTCCGGAATCCTGCTACTAATTGCGGTTCTGGAATGTTGCTACTAATTGGGTTTCTGCCAGGTACTTCTGACCTAGCTTGGCCACTGTCGGAAACAGGATATTGAGCTAGATGGACTATTGGTTTGACCCAGTATGGCTCTTCTTATGTTCTTAGAGAAGGGTTCACATCCAATGGAAGCAGCAGATATGCAAATCTAACTCATACATATTCATTCGGGACATCCTGAAAACCTCATCTAGTTTGCGGCCCTTAAGGGCCAGAGTTCGAGACCCCGATCCCATTCTAAGCACAATACTGTATCCTCTGTAAAGAAAACTAAATCAATTTATTACTAGGAAGTGTATCTTGACGCTGACGGAAAGCTTGTCTGAAACAGAAACCCAGCAGCTGGGTAGAGATACCACCTCTTCCTGGGCAAACAAATGGCTTGAAATAGGAGCTCTAGGGTCACATTAAATGGAGTAACTCTTCACACCTCATGTCTCTGCTTGGTGGCAGCTCTTCCATAGTAACATAGTAGATGACGGCAGAAAAACACCTGCACGGTCCACCCAGTCTGCCCAACAAGATAAATTCACATGTGCCATTTTTTGTGTATACCTTACCTTGATTTGTACCTGTCTTTTTCAGGGCACAGACCGTATAAGTCTGCCCAGCACTATCCCCACCTCCCAACCACCAGCCCCGCCTCCCACCACCGGATCTGGCACAGACCGTATAAGTCTGCCCAGCACTATCCCCGCCTCCCAACCACCAGCCCCGCTTCCCACCACCGGATCTGGCACAGACCGTATAAGTCTGGCCAGCACTATCCCCGCCTCCCAACCACCAGCCCCGCTTCCCACCACCGGATCTGGCACAGACTGTATAAGTCTGCCCAGCACTATCCCCGCTTCCCAACCACCAGCCCTGCCTCCCGCCACGCTGTCTGCAGTACCTGTCTCACAGTTACAATAGCCTGAAAATTTCACTGCAGTAACAGCTGTATTTTGCCAGGGGTAGGAAGACAACCCTTGAAGTGCTCTGAGAATTGCTGGGGTGGATAATGCTGCAAGAAAGGTTCCCAAGCTTGTGTTACTATTACAATCACTGAGGTCAAGGTTCAGCAGTCCATTTAAAGTTCTGTAGATCCATCCGAGTGGTACTGCTGGAAATCCACATATAACTGTAAATGGGTAGCTTAGGTGGGTAAAGTAATACCTGGTACTTAAACCCCATAGAGCAGAAAGCTTGCAGCCCTGCTGAGAGCCTGCTCTGGTTTTAAATGGGAGGGGGTGGGGTGGGAGGATCAGGTTGACATTTCCCAGAGGAACCCTGAATGACCGCCTTGCTGGCCATATCCCAAAGCCAGCCCTCAGGACATCCCAGAAAGATAGTTCTGCAAAGAACTTTTTTTTTTTTTAGGAACTGGATAGATGTAACGCATAACACCTGTTAGGGGAGGACTGAGGGAAGCCCCCAGTGAAGAGTGTATGGGAAATATATGTCCTCAGAAGTCGCCATCACTAGTAGACTTCACCCACTTGAAATGTTCGATTACAATTCAGCCAAAGCATTTCTAAAATTTAGAAAAGTTTTCTAGTTGTTTTACAATGTGTCTTTATTTTACCTCACCGAGCCTTACTGGTGCCCCAGTGATGAAAATGACAATATGGCAGATCTTAGGACGTTGCTGCGACTCTCCCCTCCCCCCTCCCAATCTTCTCTCCTTTTTCCAATCTATCCGTGTTTACCTTCCCATATCCAATCCATATATTCTTCAAACCTTATTATGTTATTGTAGTTTGTAATTACAGGACTCTGTAATGCTTTTTTTTTTTCTTCGGTATGTAAGCCGCATTGAACCTGCTGTATGTGGGAAAGCGTGTGGTACAAATGTAATAAATAATAATAATAATGCAAGTATAAACGAGAATTTACCATGAAAGCTCTCTTCTCCTGGTCAGTCTGGAAGCGTCCGTGGCCAAACTTGGAGGTGGTGTCAATGAACTTGAGTTCAATAGACTCCAAGGATTTGCGACTGGTGTGTACCAGAAGGGACTGGAAGAGAAATTCAGCAATCAGCAGGGTTTGTATTTCATTACAGGCACCAATTCACCATCAGAAGGGCTTATGCTACACAATATCAGTCAGGAAGCTCATAGAGACATACCCCAGTCCTGAAACACCTCAAGGAGTCAAACACAACCATGATGAGAGCAGTAAAGCTAATCATACACTTTCTTAAAAGAGTGGCACGAACAGGATCCACAGTATAGAACACTTGGGTGAAGTGGAAGAAGACTCACGGAACCTCAGAAATGCTACATTAAATATTTTTAACAAGTAGAAAGTTCAAGAGCCTTGGTTCAATCCTTCATGCATGCTTTTCAAAAACTGTCAGCTTTGCCCCTTCCACACCAAGTCATTCACATCTTTGAAAAATGGACAAATGTGATGTTCCCTAAGGTCTTACCGCCTCAGGAAGTTTGGAGAACCTGGGTTCATCCGTTTCAAAGTCATAAAAGGTGAAAACATATTTCTTTTGAGAAAACTGACAACTTTGTTGCCTTCTATGTCTTTCTCCCAAATAACTCCCCAGTGCTGAAAAGTGGAAAAGTCAAATGTTCCTCCAAGTTTCTACCTTCCCATAAGGTTTGGTACAGCTGGGTTTAGTCATTCCAAAGCTCTATTGGGGGGACCCACGTAAAAACACAAACCGCAAAACACACAGGCATTCAGTATGATCACAATATGAAGAAAGGCGAGAGAGGGGGGAGATACGATAGTGACATTTAAATACCTACCTACGCAGCATAAATGCACCAGGGGCGTAGCCAGACACCCAATTTTTGGGTGGGCCTGGGTCCAAAATGGGTGGGCAGAAGAACTCTGCCTTGTCCCACAAGTGATTTGGACTCTCCTCTCTCACCTGCATGCTATATGGTCTCTCAAACATCCCATCTCTCCACACATACCTTTTAAGTAGCAGATTTTCACTGGCAGCAAGCAGCAACTAATACACACTGCTCATGTTGACCCCACAGCCTTCCCTCTGATGCAACATCCTGTTTCTGCATAGGTGGGAATACATCAGAGCCAAGGCTGGGGGGCCAGTGTGAGCAGTATGTATCAGTTGCTGCAGGCAAAGATGTTATTCACAAGGTCTGCAGGAGGGACAGCTGGTGGGGCTTGGGGATCCCTGCCAGCCACATCATAGGTGTGCTGCTACTGGGTGGGCCTAAGCCCAACGTGGGTAGGTGTGGGCCCACCCAGGCCCACCCTTGGCTACGCCACTGAAATGCACAGAAGGCAAGTCTCATTTGAAAGGAAGCTCTGGAACCAGGGGACATAGGATGAAGGTGAAAGGAGAGAGACTCAGGAGTAACCTGAGGAAATACTTCATGGAAAGGGTGGTGAATCTATGCAATGGCCTCCCAGTGGAAGTGGTGGAGATGAAAACTGTAGGATCTCTAAGGGAGTGATAAGGACAGTAGATGGGCCCATATGGCCTCGATCAGCCTACATTTTTCTATGTTTCTATGAATATCTCTGGTCTATTGAAATGAGACTAAAATTCATGCACAGCTTAGAGATTTGGGGGGGTGGATAAAATGGCATGCAGCCTGGGCAGGTATTAAATTCCCCTTTCCAATCAGCAGCCAGCTGAACAGGGGGAACAAGCAGATGAGTTGGCAGCTAAACAACAAGGAAGCACAGGGCCTCAGCGCATTCACACACTGAAGGCCTGACAGATACCCACCCGATCCAGCATAGATTTTCTTGTTATGGAACAGCGGGAATGCAGCAGCCTTCCACATGCTCATGTGCTGAAGCCTTTTGCCTCCATTTTGTTTAGCTGCAACGCTGTACACTAAACACATATGAGACAGTCTCTGCTGGACAGAGCTTACAATCTAATCAAGATAGACAACTAGGACAACTAAGGGATTAGGGAATTATTTATGGTGGGAACATAGCAAAAAGGGGCAGGGAGATGCTGGACCACCAGGTAGGAGTGACACAAGATGCTGGCCTATGGGAGAGATACTGGACTGCAAGGTGGAAGGGAAAGAGAAGAGAGGGGGGATTACTGATCCATGGATTGGGGGGGAGGAAGGAAGATGCTAGAATATGAGGGGAAGACAGGATGAGAGACTGGATTACGGGGGGGGGGGGGGGTGCAAGATTAAAGGTTCACCTAGGGTTCCTGATATCCTGGACATTACCAGTGTGCCTCTCCTCCTAAATCAATGCATTGTAACTAGCCACTAAAAACTGGGAACGTGGTGTTCTGGACAGCTCTATAGTTGCTCTCCTTCAATATCAAAGAAACTCGAGTCACAACAAAGCAGAACTTGGAGCTAGTCCAGGTTTTAATCTGTGCTGAATTAGTTACACTGGACCAAGTAAGAGGTTTTAAGCCACAAGAATACCACACTCCTCTACTTAAGCCACAAGAATGAATTTTTATTACAGAATCAGCACCCAGCCTAGCTGAAACTTTTCCTAACCATAGCAGACCAAAGTATGGCTGCTTAAATTCAGACCTGCCTTTTGTGCAGTGATAGGTAGCTCAGAAGAGCCAGCTCGGGGATATGACACCCGAGAAGAAACCTCATGTAATATACCCCATGATATGGGTATTACTAAGACAGCAGTGATAGATTGTTCCAGAGGCCCTGAGAGGAGGAAGGTCCCTGCCTCAAGGGAGGGGTTGGCAAAGAAGTTGCAGAGATAAAGTGGGCTCCTGTGGCAGGAGGGGTGGAGTTGGAAAGTAATAAAAGTGATTAGAGTGAGGTACACGAGAAGATCTTTGGTTGCCTGTACCCCCCCCCCCCCCCCCCCCCCCCCAAGACTCTTGGGAGCATCGGGGGATCCTGGAGTTAAAGGAATAAATGAAGGCTGAGTAAAGGAGCAACTGAGAAGGAGACAGAGCTTCAGGTGGATAAGGGGAATCCGGCCTGGAAGCTGGATCCAGAGCAGGGGAAGCCTGTTCAAGGACGGGGTGCAGCCCTGCGAGGTGCATCGCTAGAAGAAGTGCAGCCTCAAGGGTCTGTGCCTGAAAGAGTTAGATTGGTATCAGGAGCAGCCTTGGGTTTATTGCTAGCACAACCCGATGAGTAGAGGACAGGAGATTATGTAAATATATACAGCTTTGGAATACTTAGAGTGAAGTGGAGTGGCTAAGTTTATAGGAAACAAAACAGCAAAGATGACTAACAAAAAAAAACCAAAAAAAAAAGTATATAAACAAACATCAACATTTAAAAAAAAATAATAATAATGAAATGTGTATTTTAAAAAATATATAAAAAAAAATTAAAAACCACACAAAAAAGACGACAATTGGGTTATAAAAATAAAAAGTCAACTTTATTAGCCAAACGATAGCAGGGAGAAAGGGACTCGACACAGCTGTGTTTCGGCCGTACAGGCCTGCGTCAGGAGTCTTCTCACCATACGTTGATTAATATTTCTATCCAATTGTGGAACCAACAGAACTAATATTAGTTCTGTTTGATTTCACAGACCAGAGACGCTGCTCCGATTTTCTCCGCTCGACTTTGGTTTCGAGTTGACTTCTTATTTTTATAACCCGTCATCTTTTTTGTGTGATTTTTAATTTTTTGATATATTTTTTAAATACACATTTCATGATTATTTTTTTTTAATTTTGATGTTTTTTTATATACTTTTGTTTTATTAATTTTTTTGGTTTTGTTTTTGTTAGTCATCTTCGCTGTTTTGTTTCCTGTTGATTTTCTTGCGAAGACTGGTTTCTTCTGTTTTTTGTACTACGTGTGGCTAAGTTTATCACAGATACTCTCGGGTAGACAATGTACATAAAAAGTTCTAAAGAGTTTACCTGCTGGTTGCAGAAGTTCCAATAAAGTTATTTTGCATTAAATAAAACTCCAGAGCTTGGACTGTCTCTTCATGTTCAAGTGTACAGCGCTGTGTACGTCTAGTAGCACTATAGAAATGATTAGTAGTAGTAGTTAGAGGACTTCTTCAGCTGGCAGGGATCCCCAAGCCCTGCTGACTGCCAAGAAGCTCCTATGCACAGCTTGGTAGTCAGCAGGGCTTGGAGATCCCTGCCAGCCACTGTGAGTCCCATGGCACACCAATGACCATCCACGGCACACTGGTTGAAAATCACTGTGATAAAATAATAGTTACACAGTTTGGACACTGGTAGAGCTAAGCATTGTTCCCTTACCTTTCTCAGAGTGAGGACACGTTTTTTAGTTCCCACGACACAGCCCTTCAGCATGATGAAATCATTGTTGACACTGCCGTAATGAGGGAATCCGCCCTGTCACATATAGAGAGCACAAGAAACTAAGTTCAAAGGCAACACTGTAGAGAGGTGTGGTAGCCATGTTAGTCCACTTTTAAAGGTAATCAATAGAAAGAAAACATGGAAAAGAAAATAAGATGATACATTTTTTATTGGACATAACTTAATACATTTCTTGATTAGCTTTCGAAGGTTGCCCTTCTTCGTCAGATCAGAAATAAGCAAATGTTGGTAGATGACAGTATATATAAGTGCAATCTTTCACATGCTTATCTTCCAATGTGGTATATATCATTCAGTGTAAAAAATGCAACGAAGGCTGCTACATTGGAGAAACAAGTCAGATGCTAAAGAACAGATTTAATTTACATAGACACCATATGAAAAATGCTAGTACCAATAAAGATGTCACGCCTGTGGGGCAGCACTTTACAAAACCAGAACACTGTACCAGTGATTTCATGGTGAGAATCCTGAAAGAGAACTTTAAAACAATACAGGATTAAATATGTTGACACCCACCAGACAGGACTTAACAAAGATCTTGGTTTTCTAGCCCATTTTAAACCATTAAATTGTACTGCTTTGTCACCCTCCTATCTCCATGCATATCTCCCTGTCCCTCATCCACCGGACTCTTCCTATCTCTCACCTATCTACCCCCATCCTGTTAGACTGTCACTGAAATGCTTTGATGTTTCACTTATATATACCGTCATCTACCAACATTTGCTTATTTCCGATCTGACAAAGAAGGGCAACCTTCGAAAGCTAATCAAGAAAAGTTATGTCCAATAAAAAAGGTATCATCTTATTTTCTTTTCCATGTTTTATTTTGTTTTATTTCTATTGATTACCAAAGGCAACACAAATAGTTACATCAAATGATTATTCTTCAATAGTTCTCAACATGTTTCCATGAGTCTATGCCAAGACTTGGTCACAGTCTTAACTTACAGAGAGGTTTCCAGTGCTGGGCTTCTGTCAGTTAATTGTTTGCTAACTGGTTAATTACTGTTTTTGTAATTGTTTTTCTTTTGTAAACTGCTCTAAAACCTCTGTATTGAGCAATATATTATGTGAATAAATCCAATCCAGTGCAGAATTAAAGAAACTAGGACTGCACTTAAATTTCCATTGTAAACAAAGTTTGGAAGACTTCGCTTGTGTAACAGGAGTCCTGTGCAATAATCTCAGAGCTCCAGAACCACAAACTGTGGATTCAGGCCATGAGAAAGTGCTCTAGAAGTTCAGTGGCAGCAGGAGGCTGGACCACAGCACTTGCAGGCTCTCACAGAGAACTAAGCAGTCCTCTCATTTTGGTCAGCGGGTTCTGTTACCAGAGGAGTAATGGACTTATTGGTCAGGTCGTAGCTGGTAGACGCATTGTTCTTCACTATCTTCCCATCTTCTGTGTGGATTCCATGGCCAATGCGGTAAATCTGCAGGGAAAAGATCCCTGTTAATGAGTTACATGCGGAGTTGAGACCTCCACCTGCTCTTATTGCTGTGTTAGAAAGGATCTGGTTACAGTGGAACAGAACAGTGAGTTATGCCCCTCCTGGTAACCCTAACTAAACCAGTGCTCCCATGAGAGAGGACGTGACTCCTGCAACTCTTCATCTTCAAGTAGTTATGAAACAAGAATGATCCAGAGCTGCCTGAAGTATTCACTCAGTCTGACCTGCTGCCTTCAAGGTAGAAAACAAGAATTGGGCTTTGCCCAATACCTTCTTGTTGATCTCAGTGCGATGGTGGTAGCCCTTCTGGCCAGCACGGGCAATGGAGTAGGCAACCCGGGCTGGATGCCAGGCTCCAATACAGGCAACTTTACGCAGCCCCTTGTGCGTCTTTCTAGGAAGCTTCTTGGTGTGCCAGCGGGAAGTAACTCCTAGGAAGGGGAATGGATAGAGGAGAGGAGAAAAAGGGAAAAAGAAACAATACAATATAAATGTAAATAAACCTGGAATTATCATCCACTTCCATTCCCAGTACTCCAGCTCCCTCTGCTGCCAGGTGAAAGTATTGCCAGGATGGACAAAGGTTTTAAAACCAAAGGGCCAATGCAGTAAAATGCACAAGGCTGTGCACAGGTCTAATGCAGGGTGGGGGAGCACCGTTTTAGCACAGAATTTTGTGAGCACATGCGCAGAAAAAAAAAAGGTTTTACCACAGAAGCTAACCCTGTGCAGGCTGGTAAAAACTGCATTATACACCAGTGCACAGCATATTAGGGAACTTGATATACTGTGTTTCTGAAACTACGTTCAAAGCGGTTTACATATATTCAGGTACTTATTTTGTACCAGGGGCAATGGAGGGTTAAGTGACTTGCCCACAGTCACAAGGAGCTGCAGTGGGAATTGAACTCAGTTCCCCAGAATCAGAGTCCTCTGCACTAACCACTAGGCTACTCCTCCACTAGCAACATGCCATGTAGAAGTGTGCCCTTGCAGATCAGCAATGTGGCCGCGCAGGCTTCTGTTCCTGTGAGTCTGATATCCTGCACATACGTGCAGGACGTCAGACTCACAGAAACAGAAGCCTGCGCGGCCGCGTTGCTGATCTGCAAGGGCAGGCTTCTACATGGAATGTTGCTAGTGGAATAGCAACATTCCATGTAGAATCTCCAATAGTAGCAACATTCCATGTAGAATCTACAAATAGGGAAAGGGAAATGGGACTTGGTATACTACCTTTCTGAGGTTTTGGGAACTACATTCAAAGCGGTTTACATAGTATATACAGATACTTATTTTGTACCAGGGGCAATGGAGGGTTAAGTGACTTGCCCAGAGTCACAAGGAGCTGTAGTGGGAATTTAACCCAAGTTCCCCAGGATCAAAGTCCACTGCACTAACCACTATTACAATCAATGGCCCATTTAATGTCAAGTCTGAGAGCTGTGGAAGGGTTAGAGCCGCCTTCTTCAGCGTCTGTGAGAATTTAACGCCTGTTTTTTCTTTCTGCTATGAGCATACCGGACCCATAACTCTCAGTCAGTTTTTATTGGTGGTCATCACAGTACAAACTTATAAACAAAAGCAAAGAAAACCATCAAAATACCAGAATAGTTAACATATGTAGTCCATGTACATAGATATTGTACTCCATCACCATTTCATATTAAATAAAAATTCCCACTTCAACCCCCCCCCCTTTCCAAATTCCAATCCCCCTCGTTCTCCTCCAATGGAATGGAGAACTAAAAGACAGCAAACATCTTCCTCCATTAGGACCCATAACTTTTACATGGCCTCCATGAAGAGTATTGGTTAAGGATAAAAAAAAAAGACAGAATGGGGGAGGTGTGTGGACAAGCCTGCTCTGTGTTCATGTGGGAAATACCGTCCAGCCCAGTGGCACCTGTATGTGGCCAGACACTGACCCACCAGCTACCTTTCATTCCCTTTCCCTTGGTAACTCCAATCACATCGATCATTTCATCCTGGCCGAAGACCGTGTGGACTGGGACCTGCTTCTCCAGCTTCTCGTGGGCCCAGTCGATCTTTTCAGCCACTGTCCCCCCATTCAGCTGAATCTCCATAACATGGGCTTTTTTCTGACGGAGAGGCAGCAGTTTCATCTGCAGAAAAAGACATGAGAAACACAACACCATGTCATGAGGGACAGATAGCAGTCAAATATACCATATAAATAGGCGATATCTATCCCGGTCAACGGAATGTTTCAGCCATTCAGATAAGTACTTTGTACTGTTATTGAAGAATTATTTCTGATTTTGATATTGTTGCTGCTGTTTTGGATCGCATGGCTGAAACAATCTGTTGACCAGGGATATTGCCTATTTATATTTTTATTTATTTATTTATTTATTGGATTTGTATCCCACATTTTCCCACTTATTTGCAGGCTCAATGTGGCTTGCATAATGCCGTAGTGACAATCGTCACTTCCGGATCTGAGAAATACAAAGTGCTATAGCATTGTAATTCGTAAATGATAGAGTAGATTACAAGGTGGTATTGCATTAAAGTTCATAGATGATAGAGTAAATTATAGGGTAGTTACTCAAATATAGAAAGTTCATTCCGGTATGGGAGATAAAGTGGTGGTGCATAACGTATTACGTGTGTCCGAGTAAGTGAGGTAGTCCGGTGTAGGGAGTTCGGCTTTGTTTAGTTTTGGTAAGATTTTGTTGTCTGGTATTTAGGATGAATCATTGTGGTATATTTGGTATATTTGTATATGGTATATTTGACTGCTATTTGCAACATTGGAACTTTGTGGAGTTTTTTTCTGACTAATGATTGAATGACAGCTTTGGCTATTATCAGCTGTTGCTGTTTGTTTTAAGCTTGATGATAATAAGGTCTTTTTTTCTCCACTATTATCCATCTCTGGTCCTGTTGAAATTTTCTTACAAGAAAAAAAATCAGTCTCATTTTAGCATTGTTAGTCTCACTCACGCACACAAGGAGTGACTGGGGCTACACATACTGCAGCGGAACATGTTTATCCACTCCTACCCTAGCTGAGATAATATTTAACCATCTCTCTGACCTCATGTGCAACTTTGTCACCTTACTTTCTAACTCCTCTTACTCTCTTACCTATATGTTCCATCTTTGTTTATACCTTACGCTGTCAATTAAAATGTTCTATTACGTATTTTGTTGTCATTGCAAGTAGTATACCATGCCATACTTTGTATTGTTACTTTAATATTTTTACTGCTGTAATTGCCTATTGCTCATGTTTGATCTATTCTTACTGTACACCGCCTTGAGTGAATTCCTTCAAAAAGGAGGTAAATAAATCCTAATAAATAAATAAATACTGGCAAAAATTACGAAACTAAGGGGGAAAGTTATCAACGCGGGTGTGAGGGGGTTTATAGAATACTGCCCCTCACTCTTAAGAAAAGTCCCTCTCAAACTAGCCTGGACCACCTGAAGAGCACTGATCCCGCCCTGGGAGGAAGTAAGCCAGGAGGGGCGGAGTCAATACCTGGGAGTTTTACTGACAGGGCCAGGCTGAGGTTAGAGAGGCCCAGGGAAGGAAGACCTGAAGCCCAAGTTTATGCCTTTACTATAAGCGTTTAGCTGCTGTGAGCAGGCTGAGTTAAGTGAACTTTGTTTTGTTAAGACTTGCAAGGCTTGCTGAGGTCTGGCTGAAGACTACAAGGCATACGCAGCGCTGTACACCATACACATAAAGACAGTCCCTGCTCAAAGAGCTTACAATCTAAATAAGACAGGCAACAGACAGAACAACTAAGAGGCAGGGGAATTAAAGAGGAGGAGATAAAGGTACAGGCAAGTGAGCAGAGGTTAGGGCTCAGAAGCAGCGTCAAAGAGGTGGGCTTTTAGCTTGGACTTTAAAACGGCCAAAGATGGGGCTAGACGGACATGCTCGGGAAGTCTGTGACCTGACAGTTCACAGGCTGTTACTAACCCAGAGAAACTGTTGCATCTGAGATTCCTGGCCTGTGAGGTAACAGGTCCCAGGGCTCAGTTGAATAACAACATTTACTTTCATCTTTATAGATGTTCTGTGGCTGAGTTATTTCCAAGGCCACCCCAGGAACCTCACAACGGGCTACTGTTAAGTCAGATTATTTTGGCACAGGGTCCCATTTAATGCAATGAGATTCTGTGCTATATAAGTACATAAGTAATGCCACACTGGGAAAAGACCAAGGGTCCATCGAGCCCAGCATCCTGTCCACGACAGAGGCCAATCCAGGCCAAGGGCACCTGGCAAGCTTCCCAAACGTACAAACATTCTATACATGTTATTCCTGGAATTGTGGATTTTTCCCAAGTCCATTTAGTAGTGGTTTATGGACTTGTCCTTTAGGAAACCGTCTAACCCCTTCTTAAACTCTGCCAAGCTAACCGCCTTCACCACGTTCTCCTGCAACGAATTCCAGAGTTTAATTACGCATTCGGTGAAGAAACATTTTCTCCGATTTGTTTTAAATTTACTACACTGTAGTTTCATCGCATGCCCCCTAGTCCTAGTATTTTTGGAAAGCGTGAACAGACACTTCACATCCACCTGTTCCACTCCACTCATTATTTTATATACCTCTATCATGTCTCCCCTCAGCCGTCTCTTCTCCAAGCTATATAGCCCTAGCCTCCTTAGTCTTTCTTCATAGGGAAGTCGTCCCATCCCCGCTATCATTTTAGTCGCCCTTCGCTGCACCTTTTCCAATTCTGCTATATCTTTCTTGAGATGCGGCGACCAGAATTGAACACAATTCTCAAGTTGCAGTCGCACCATGAAGCGATATAACGGCATTATGACATCCTCACACCTGTTTTCCATACCTTTCCTAATAATACCCAACATTCTATTCGCTTTCCTAGTCGCAGCAGCACACTGAGCAGAAGGTTTCAGTGTATTATCGACGACGACACCCAGATCCTTTTCTTGGTCCGTAACTCCTAACGTGGAACCTTGCATGACGTAGCTATAATTCGGGTTCTTTTTTCCCACATGCATCACCTTGCACTTGCTCACATTAAACGTCATCTGCCATTTAGCCGCCCAGTCTCCCAGTCTCGTAAGGTCCTCTTGTAATTTTTCACAATCCTGTCGCGATTTAACGACTTTGAATAACTTTGTGTCATCAGCAAATTTAATTACCTCGCTAGTTACTCCCATCTCTACATCATTTATAAATATATTGAAAAGCAGCGGTCCTAGCAGAGACCCCTGAGGAACCCCACTAAAATAAACTGACAACAGTGGCCCACATTGATAATTTCCCCCCCTAAATAAATTCAATCCAATCTCTATACCCTGTTCATATAAATCTAAGAAATGATGTCAGTTGGAGTAACAGGAATTCTGCAAAAGAAAAGTCTCCACCTGAGATGGTTGATAAAGTACATGTCAATTATCCCCAAAAGCAACCAGATATTTGTGGGGAAACTTTAGGAAAAAGGTCATTTGTTTTAAGCTTACATGATTCTGAGGTATTTTTTTCTCCACTATTTTTATTGCAAAGCAGGCTATTTTATACCCTTAATAGAAGAGAGGTGATTTTTTTGGTATTTGAGTATTGATTTTTATCCCTATGATGTGGCGAACTCAAACTAAGCAGAGATAAAACAAAATTCCTGATTCTAACCAGCCTGCGTGACCCCAACTCGTATCAAAAATTCAGAATCAACCAACAAACGTACCAAATTGAACCAAAACTAAATTTACTAGGAATCGTTCTTGACAAACACCTATCTCTTCTTGAAAATCAAATTTCAGCAGTTACAGCAAAGTGTTTCAAAACACCATGGAAACTGCAAAGAATCACAGACTGCTTTACCAATAAATCATTTTGTCTCATTGTACAATCATTAATACTGCCACAAATAGACTAGTGCAATGCAGCATATGCAGGGAGCAAAGAAAACATCTTGAAATCGCTACAAACAGTTCAGCAAGACTGATCTACAGAAAGTCAAAATCAGCAACCCCACTACTCAAAACGCTGCACTGGCTCCTGATCGAAGCCAGATTACCGTCCTTGCTTAAAACCAGCCCCAGAGCAGAGCTTTGTCTCTTATCTCAGTCTGAAGTTTTACACTGAGGACTCAACTAATTTCACTAATTATTATTCTACATTTCTCTCTGTTATCAGCCCTCTACGTTTGTATAAAAGGAATATATTTGTGTCTATTACTTCTGTCTCAGCAAGCTGGCTCCTTCATACATACTGCTACTTCTTTTTCCGGCAAGCTGTTTCACACTCACCTGAGTGTGAACAATGACACGAATAACTTTGCAGTATTTCTTCATTGCTTGAAAGTCTTTTTCCAGCTGTTTCTTCCCCTCCTGGTTCTGCCACTTTTTGCAATATTTGGTGAAGGCCTTCTTCTTGCTCTTATGCCTAAAATAACAACAGAATAAATAACGCCTCTAACAAATGGAAAGGTTTATAACCTCCAATGACTAAAGGCCCTGTTTACTAAGGTGCATTACTGTTTTTAGCGCGCCTATACTTAGCACGTATGTTAACCATGTAGGCACCTATGGGATATTGTAGGCATGTACATGGTTAATGTGCGTACATGTTTAATGCGCGTTAAAAATGTTAACATTCCTATAACGCTGCTTAGTAAACATGGCCCTATGTCCGCTTGTTCTGCCAAGTCTTCACTCCCTCCCATTCAAGACAATTATTTCTGAATATATAAAAAAAAGCTTTATCTATCAGCATACTACAATGTTCCGAGCAAATCTAAACATTTTCTCATCTCTAGCATGTATAATATAGAAACCCATGCGGTTTTCTTTCTTCTAAGAGTTCAAACAGGGAAACTCCAGTGGAACTTCCCATATTGATAAGGTTGCAGTTTGTTCCAGTTTCAGAGTTCTGATTTTACAAACTTTTGGAGCTTGATTTTAGCATTTCATAAAGAATTCATCAAGCCTGTTGGTTTGTATATATTTTTATTTGTAGCAATCGACACATTAAAGTTCACAAAAAAGCGGGTGTGGATTACAAAAGCATACAAATGAAATCAGAGAAAAAAATCCACTTAGAAAATAACCAATACCAAATGGAAGGAAAAGCCTCAAAGAACTCAAGAATCGCAAGCGATTTAACGAGCTAGACAGAGCAAAGTGGTCTCTCACTCTTTCATCATCGGCATAAAAACCTTCCATACAAGAATGCACCCAAAAACAAACTTAGCAAAGTCTAGATTAGAAAAAATGTGAATCAAAATCATCTTGCCGCACGTCCATTTTCATTAAAAATTTTAAAAAGGGCATTTTTTACAGGTGCGCTGAAAAACGAATCTGAGTGCGCCTAAAACACACGTCTACACTACCGCAGGCCATTTTTCAGCACCTTTGTAAACAGGCCCCTTAAGTTGTTATAGTGGAGGAGTGGCCTAGTGGTTAGGGTGGTGGACTTTGAAACTGAGGAACTGAGTTCGATTCCCACTTCAGGCACAGGCAGCTCCTTGTGACTCTGGGCAAGTCACTTAACCCTCCATTGCCCCATGTAAGCTGCATTGAGCCTGCCATGAGTGGGAAAGCGCGGGGTACAAATGTAATAAAAATAAATTTGTTAAGCTGGTAAAGCTAACTAGCAGTTTACAATAAATAAAATATAAAAGGTTGAAAAAGAAAAGAACTACAGTTTGGATAGGAAAGGTAACACACCCTAGCAAAAGACAAACTTACTACTTAAATATAGAATAGGAGAAAGCAAACAAACATTATCAATAGATATTTAAAAGCATTTATCTGAGATGAATTTATCTGAGATGCCTGAAATCTGGACAGTATTACTTTGATTATCACTAAGTAGTATAAAAACTGCCTTATTATTGGCTGAATTGGATCAAAATACACCCATGAGAAACATTATTCCAAATAATATGAACATTTTGTCTCTAGCACGGTTTCTTATTACACTGACAATACACAACACCTAGATTCCGAACTCGCCTCACACAATCATCAATAAGCATGATATATAAGTCAAATTTATATCTCCGAATTGGTCCAAAACATTTTATAAAGTGCAGTGTATAATATATCCTTTGTTGTTGATCTATGAACCCTCAACATGCCCCCTTGTGCTTGGATGCACTGCACAGAAAAATGTCTCAAATCAGATTTTTGAAAATCTTGTCACTTTATGCTGTTTTTGAGACGTTTTTAGTACATAAGTATTGCCATACTGGGAAAGACCAAAGGTCCATCGAGCCCAGCATCCTGTTTCCAACAGTGGCCAATCCAGGTCACAAATACCTGGCAAGATCCCAGAAATGTACAAAACATTCTATACTGCTTATTCCAGAAATAGTGGATTTTCCCCAAGTCCATTTAATAACGGTCTATGGACTTTTCCTTTAGGAAGCCGTCCAAACCTTTTTTAAACTCCGCTAAGCTAACCACCTTTACCACATTCTCTGGCAACGAATTCCAGAGTTTAATTACACATTATGTGAAGAAAAATTTTCCCCGATTCGTTTTAAATTTAGTACATTGTAGCTTCATCGCATGCCCCCTAGTCCTAGTATTTTTGGAAAGCGTGAACAGACGCTTCACATCTACCCGTTCAACTCCACTCATTATTTTATAGACCTCTATCATATCTCCCCTCAGCCGCCTTTTCTCCAAGCTGAAGAGCCCCAGCCACTTTAGCCTTTCCTCATAGGGAAGTCGTCCCATCCCCTTTATCATTTTCGTCGCCCTTCTCTGCACCTTTTCTAATTCCACTATATCTTTTTTGAGATGCGGCGACCAGAATTGCACACAGTATTTGAGGTGCAGTCGCACCATGGAGCAATACAAAGGCATTATAACATCCTCATTTTTGTTTTCCATTCCTTTCCTAATAATACCTAACATTCTATTTGCTTTCTTAGCCGCAGCAGCACACTGAGCAGAAGGTTTCAATGTATCATCGTAAAAATAAGGAAAAGACTTTTATGGGTCTGAGAATTCAAATCTTCCCGGATGTTTCAAGAGACACCCAGAAAAGACGTCAACAATTTATTCAAATTAAACCGGATGTACTTCAGTTAGGGGCTACTTTTTTCCTTCGTTATCCCTGTAAATGTGTGATCAGATATTGATCGGTTAAATATGTTTTTTATGAACCCTCCCGCCTTGCAGTATTTATGTCATCTAAACAGAACACTGGGGGGGGGGGGGGGGGTGATCCCCTAGTGTCTGCTCTCGAAGTATAAAATAGGATCCTGGGGTACGTTTGGCTATAATTAGTAATAATAATTTCCTTAGTCTCCAATGATTAAGAATCTTGGAATCAAATTGTGGATTTGAGTATGGGTAACGGAAATAATCTATTTTTTCTATTTTCCTTTTTAATGCTGTAGTTAATACTGTCATATGCTTAATGTTACCATACTTTTCTGTACAAGAAGATTTGTTTCTTGTTTGTTTAATTACTGAAATCCTGATTTAAAAACATTTAAAAAAAAGAAAGAAAGAAATTGAAGGCAACTCCATTTGTGGAGGCATTTGGCTCATGCAGAGATGATGGGCAAGGAAAGTGATTAAGGCCAGGGGGTACCACATCTCTTTTACGGATTTGTTATGGTTGATCATATTTGTGAGAGATCTGTCTGTTTGTCTTTTATCTTTTGATCACTGGTACTGTAGGATGGCTGACACTGTTGTAATCCACAGACAGAAAGGCTACCTCTGGTAGATCTGCGGACTCTAAATTCCCAATACATACAAGAAGGCTTATTCTCCAGGTTCAAATCCAAGAAAACGGAGGAACCTCCACGGAGAATCAAAGCAAAACAGCAAAAGTAGAGGCTGACAAATGTGCAAACTAATAGGGAGATAATGTCGAGAAAAAGTTTATTCAGAATATTCATATCAAGGACCCGACACGGTCCGTGTTTCGGCGTCAAAGCGTCTGCCTCAGGGGTCACAAACAACTTTCTCTGAGAAGAAGCTGATTGGCCTGAATAAATCCTTTATGTATACATGTGGTTAATCCACAGAGAGAACAAAGAAACAGCCAACCGATCAGCAAGCAACACTTTGTTGCTTGTCGGGTCCTTGATATGAATATTCTGAATAAACTGCTTCTTGATATTATCTCCCTATTGGTTTGCACATTTGTCAGCCTCTACTTTTGCTGTTTTGCTCTTATTCTCCAGGTTCAACATAATCTGATTAACTCCTGTTTTAACAAGATTCATGGACCAGTGCCGTAGCGAGGGCAGGTGACACCTGGGGCGGGTTGCCGCTGCGCACCCCCCCCCCCCCCCGGGTGCAGCACGGTGCACCCTCCCCCCTCCGGAGCGCACCCCCCCCCTGTAGCGTGTACTTACCAGGGAAAGCGACGAGGGAAAGCGGGGAGGGACGAACCGCCCCGAGTGCATGTTGCTGGGAGCTGCGTCTGCTCCGCTGGTTCCCTGCTCTCTCTGCCCCGGAACAGGAAGTAACCTGTTCCGGGGCAGAGGGAGCAGGGAACCAGCGGAGCCGACACCCCCCCAGCAGCGTGCACTCGGGGCAGACCGCCCCACCGCCCCCCCCTTCCTACGCCACTGTCATGGACACTAATTATCTTTATTATCATCTATATATTGTTGTTTAAATGATGTCTATATGTTCACTATCTTACTTTTACATTGTTTAATTGTACTTTTCTGTAGTCTTCCTACAGTTTTGTGTAAGCCACACTGAGCCTGCAACTAGCAGGAAAATGTGGGGTATAAATGTATTAAATAACTAAATATATATATATATAAATAAGCAAGCCATTACTGCTGAGGAAACAAAGGCACAGACAAGCCAAGTACGTTGCCCAAATTAATACACTTCCTCAGTACTGTTAGCGCTCTCCATGTGGCAGGCTGAGTTGGCCCCACCAGTGGGGTTCTCTCCTTACACATACAAACATATCCAACAGTTATAAAGCTCTCACCAGTTCCTGTAAAAGCGACGTTTGCACTCATCACTGATGTGCTCTGCATAGATGGTCTTCAAAGCTCGAAGCCCTCGAAGAGTCTCCACGTATCCCACAATCCCAACCACTACCAGAGGGGGGGTTTCAATAATGGTAACTGCCTCTACTGCTTCCCTTTTGGAAATCTCTGGTACCCACAAAATCAAAGAGAGAAATATGTTGAGTACACATTTGGAAGTGAATCTACATTACTGACAACTCATCAAGAGCAAGTACTTAGGATTAACAGAAAACCAAATGACTAAACTAAAAGAAAACAACTTAAAATTTTAAAAACAGTACAAATAAGTACTTTATTTCATGTCAAGAATGTATAATGTATTTAAGCTGTATAATTCATACTATTAACAATGCTCAATTTGCACTGATCATTATGTCAATTTAGGGATTTTACAAAGCTGCGGGTCTTTCCCGCACGCTAAGGCCACTGTCGACCGTTGTCCTCTAGCTTCGCTCCTCTAATCAGATGTAGGTCCCCACCATCCTCCTCTATTCAGCATCCGCTATTCCAACAAAAGGTCAGTCCATGATGCACCTTAGTACTCTAACAAAAGATCAATCCGCTACAGTACTCCAACAAGGGTCAGTCCACTCATCTGGCAACAGGCTCCAGCAGAAGAGTCTCTCACCTTCAAAAATGGAGAGATCAGTCTCCCAACTCACTGGATGTAGGGTCTTTATTTAGGTGGCCCATCTCAGTTAGGGTTAGTCCAGGATTCCCAACAGTCAATCACCTATCAGTGTCTCTTATAGTCCTGGGGGTAAACAGATATCCTCACCCCCCCTATCCCTTTTGTGGCCTAACAGGGTCCCTTTCTCCCTTCTCAGGTTTTATCAACCAGCAATGTCCACCAACTAGTGGACTAACCTCAAACCTAGGTTGTCATTCCATAATGCCAAATCCTGGTACATTGCCTCTGGGGTCTCCATCTCCTCATGATGGGACATCATAGCCAGTTTTTGCTGTGGCCAGAAAATGGCCAATTTTCCAATTTAATGGCCGTTCACTAAATACAGAATCTTGTGTCAGAAATTATCCTATTTTATTTTTATATACATTTATCAAAGGCTTATTTAAATATTCTGTTTGTGCTCAGACTAGTGTCCAAATCACCACAAGTGAAATGAGGCCACCATCCTTCCCATCATTGCACAGGTCCACTGTTTCTAACAATTACTAGTTCAGTGGCAAAGCTGTTCCAGATAGAGGGCAATGCAACGTCTTTAACAAAATGACTTATCTTGAATGAAGAACTTTTGCCAATGAACCTGGAACAACAACTTGCTACAATTCTGATGCCACTTAGATGGTTTTTTTTTTAAGGGTGATTTATTTTTGTTACATTTATACCCTGCGCTTTCCCACTCATGGCAGGCTCAATGCGGCTTACATGGGGCAATGGAGGGTTAAGTGACTTGCCCAGAGTCACAAGGAGCTGCCTGTGTTTGAAGTGGGAATTGAACTCAGTTCCTCAGGACCAAAGTCCACCACCCTAACCACTAGGCCACTCCTCCACTGTTGCTACTATTTGAGATTCTACATGGAATGTTGTTATTCCACTAGCATGTAGAAGTCGGCCCTTGCAAATCACCAATGTAGCCGCGCAGGCTTCTGCTTCTGTGAGTCTGACGTCCTGCACACTCACAGAAACAGAAGCCTGCGCAGCCTTCTACATGGAATGTTGCTAGTGGAATAGCAACATTCCATGTAGAATCTCCAATAGTAGCAACATTCCATGTAGAATCTCCAATAGTATCTATTTTATTTTTGTTACATTTGTACCCTGCGCTTTCCCACTCATGGCAGGCTCAATGCAGCTTACATGGGGCAATGGAGGGTTAAGTGACTTGCCCAGAGTCACAAGGAGCTGCCTGTGCCTGAAGTGGGAATCGAACTCAGTTCCTCAGGACCACTAGGCCACTCCTCCACTGTTGCTACTATTGGAGATTCTACATGGAATGTTGCTATTCCACTAGCAACATTCCATGTAGAAGTCGGCCCTTGCAGATCACCAATGTGGCCGCGCAGGCTTCTGCTTCTGTGAGTCTAACAGACTCACAGAAACAGAAGCCTGCGCAGCCTTCTACCTACATGTAGAATCTCCAATAGTGGCAACATTCCATGTAGAATCTCCAATAGTATCTATTTTATTTTTGTTACATTTGTACCCTGCGCTTTCCCACTCATGGCAGGCTCAATGCGGCTTACATGGGGCAATGGAGGGTTAAGTGACTTGCCCAGAGTCACAAGGAGCTGCCTGTGCCTGAAGTGGGAATCGAACTCAGTTCCTCAGTTCCCCAGGACCAAAGCCCACCACCCTAACCACTAGGCCACTCCTCTCCTCTTCCCTCTGCACCCACTCCGTGAAAGTTGAATTTAAAAACAGATTTAGTGTTGGCACCTGAATTACTCTCTTAGGGGTCCTTTCACTAAGGTTCGCTGAAAAATGGCCTCCGCTAGTGTAGGCGCATGTTTTGGGAGCGCGCAGATCCATTTTTCAGCGCACCTGTAAAAAAGGCCTTTTTTTAATTTTTACCGAAAATGGACATGCAGCAAAATAAACATTGGCGCGTGTCCATTTTGGGTCTGAGACCTTACCGTCAGCCATTGACTTAGCGGTAATGTCTCTCACGATAACCGTGCGGTAATCGCCTATGCGCGTCAAGTCAGAGTTACCGCCCAATTTTCGCCACGCACCAGAAAATACAATAGTTTTTGGGGCATGCGTAGCGGATGCACATCAAAAATGAAATTACCGCATGGGCCACGCGGTATCTCTGAATTGATGTGCATTGGGCGTGCATAGGTGCCTATTTGACTTAGTAAAAGGGCCCCTTATGTGGCCCCTGAGCCTGCCCATAATTAGCCCCCAGTTTTCAGTGCCGCTGCCCAGACATGGCCAAGCATTGAATACTGGGACTAATTTAGCCGGTGACGGAAAATCGCTGACCATCACCAGCTGAATATCGGAGGCTCAGCTTTTATTGACATGGCAGAGGGAGCAATAGTTCTCTTGGCATTTGCTAGATTCTCAATCACTAATAAAATAATGTTTACGTCGGTGCACGGCACTGTGTTTTGAAGTTATACACCTACAGATAGTGTTGCCAAATGTTTGAGTCAACCATGGAGAAATGTAGTTCAAAAGGACCCAATGTTTTCCTAATCCACTGATACTGCCAAAGCTACTCCCGATCCCGTCCCCTCCCCCATTTACTGTGCTGAATGCAAAATCTCATACTCGCTCCAGTCCTGTGAACTTCACGCAGGGTATGTGTCATGCCAGCCTTGTAGCCCAAAAATGCCGTCAGGTGCACGGGCTTGCTGGGATCATCCTTGGGCCAGCTCCTCACCTTCCCTCTGTGGTGCCGGCTTCTCTTGTGGGGGAGGAAGCCCAGGTGACCGTGCCTGGGAGCTGAAAACTTGCGATGAGACTGTTAGGAGAAAACGTTGCAAAACATCAAGTATCAGAAAACTGAACTCCTGAAGGCTAGTCAAGAAATGCTTTCAAATTAGTTCAAGTCTTCTTTCTTTTTATTTGTTAAACTGTATTTCTAGGCATGAAGGGCACAAGGAAATTAAATCTGTGGAGTTAAATCCCACTTAAAGAGACCAGGAGCCAGCCTGATGGTTCACCTCTATAGGTTTTTCTACAGCCCCCACTGTGTCTTCTGGGATTTGTAGTCCTAAGTTATGAAAGGCAACTACAATTCCCAGAATGCAATGAAGTCTAGATCGATCCAGCCTCTTTGTGGTGACCTGGCTCGAGTGAGAACATTACAGTTAGACCCAAATTTTACTGTGCAAGTGGACTCAGGTCTGGGTGTGTTGACCAAACCCATGGTGCAGGAAGGTAACAGAGGAAGAGCTTCATTTCAAGGCTGATGGTAGAGGTCTGTGGTCCTCTGCGGAACCCTTTCTGACTGGTTCTGAGAGGTGACAAACACGACAAGGGAACCCTACTCCCTTTCTCCCTCAGTTTGAGGTATGTACTGTGCCTAACCACAGACAAATGGACTGCTATTTTGTGTGTGTTTTATATTGTACTTTGCCTAGGTAATAGGCAGGTTAGTCACACATACACAGGACTAACACCAGCTACACATACTGTAACAGGACCTGCTTATCCACTCCTACCTGAGCTGAGATCATGTTCCTGTAGCTTTCTGACCTCACATGCTAATTTCTCTAAGTTAGTCCTATTATATTCTAACTCCTCCTGTCTATTAAGATTGTGTATTGTGTTGACATTGTAAGTAGTATACTAGCCTGCTTATAATCGAATGAGAAAAACGCCCAAGTTCCGACCTAAATCGGGAGATGGACGTTTATCTCACAAAAACGAATAAAGCGGTATAATCGAAAGCCGATTTTTGGACGTTTTCAACTGCAATCCGTCGCGGATGCGGACAAAGTTGATGGGGGCGTGTCAGAGGTGTGGCGAAGGCGGAACTGGGGCGTGGTTATCTGCCGAACAGAGATGGGCGCATTTCACCGATAATGGGAAAAAAGTATGCGTTTTTAGCTAGAATTTAGGACACTTTTCCTGGACCCTGTTTTTTCACAAATAAGGCCCCAAAAAGTGCCCTAAATGACCAGATGACCACTGGAGGGAATCGGGGATGACCTCCCCTGACTCCCCCAGTGGTCACTAACCCCCTCCCAGCACAAAAAATGAAGTTTCTCAACTTTTTATTTTCACCCTCAAATGTCATACCCAGCTCCCTGACAGCAGTATGCAGGTCACTGGAGGAGTTGTTAGGGGGTGCAGTGGACTTCAGGCAGGTGGACCCAGGCCCATCCCCCCTACCTGTTACAATTGTGCTGCTTAATGCTTATTAGTCGTCCAACCCCCCCAAACCCACTGTACCCACATGTAGGTGCCCCCCTTCACCCCTTAGGGCTATAGTAATGGTGTAGACTTGTGGGCAGTGGGTTTTGAGGGGGATTTGGGGGGCTCAACACACAAGGGAAGGGTGCTATGCACCTGGGAGCTCTTTTACCTTTTTTTTTGTTTTTGTAAAAGTGCCCCCTAGGGTGCCCGGTTGGTGTCCTGGCATGTGAGGGGGACCAGTGCACTACGAATCCTGGCCCCTCCCACGAACAAATGCCTTGGATTTATTCGTTTTTGAGCTGGGCGCTTTCATTTTCCATTATCGCTGAAAAACAAAAACGCCCAGCTCACACATTGTTGAATAAAACATGGGCGTCTATTTTTTCCCAAAATACGGTTCGGTCCGCCCCTTCACGGACCCGTTCTTGGAGATAAACGCCCATGGAGATAGGCGTTTTCGTTCAATTATGCCCCTCTATAAGTCATACCATGTCCTGTTATTTGAGTGCATTTACTGCTGTAATTGTACGCTGCCTTGGGTGAATTTCTTCAAAAAAGTGGTAAATAAATCCTAAAAACAAAATAAAGAAATAAAGGCCTCCTCATTTAAACAGGCAGGAGCGGGTGCGCTGCTTTACTAAACAGGAGGCGTAAATGGCTCCCGTATTCATTTTCTTTAGTGGGGTGAGCAGTAATACTAACATTAAAGCTGAGCCAGAAAATGAAATAATTGAAATGGGCTTAGCGCACAGAAAGGTCCTGCATTAGGCCACGCTAAGCCCATGTAGGAGAGCAGCTTAAGCTGGGTACCTCAAGCAGAGTGTTTACAAAGAGCAGGCAAGGAAGACTCCCATGCATGCCAAATTTCTTCAGCTGGGGCACAGCAATGTCCATGACTCATCAGATGCTCCCGTTCCCTAATTATAGGGCTATATCTGATGTTTCAAGGGAGCATTAATGCCCCATACTCAAAAACCGTACCAAGGAAAAGTCAGCAAATAACCACAGTTCAACCAAATGAAAAGTAAGAGGGCTTTCATAAATGTGTAGGTCATAGACAATCGCCTTCAATGAATTTCTTCTTAGAGGCAGTTAATAAATCCCACAGCATAAATAAAAAGATATTCTTTAAATGCAGATTTCAGCCCTGACAATTGCAAAGCATTTACATTTTTTTTTTTGGGGGGGGGGGGCAGGAGGACCCTGTCCTTGTGGCTGCTCTGAGCAAACGTTCTGAGGAAATGATGGAGAAAGTTACTCTGAACAGACTTTTGCAATGTTCAGCTCATCAGAAAACAAAGGAAGTGAAATTAGAATGTTCTGGTCCCCTTCTTTCAGAGAGTATTCATTAAACCCCCCCTGTATCAGCAAAGAGAAAGCAAGGCAATGTTCTTTCTTCAAAGTTCAAGATACATGTGCTGAGAGACTGCCCCAGTTTTGATGCTTTTCTGATGATACCGTTTCTGAAACGAGATCCACATGGCCCCTGATCCTCTCTTGCTCTGAAAGCTAATGCCAGCTGAATCGCATGCATTCACTCACAACCATATTACTGTTCAAAAAAGTTGCAAATGACGAAAAGACAGAATACAGACCATGGCACTTCACCCGCTCTTGGACGGCAGCAAGGAGGCCCCAACGACTGCTGACCCAATCTGATATTTTAAAATGTTGTCCAGGCTTAAGGCACAAATATAGCTTCAGTGCTGTATTAATTTCATCCTCAGGAAAGCTGGCAGGGTTACCATTGATGACAGTTTCATGTGATAAGGGAGAGGTTGTCAGTCATTGCACTAATGAAATGGCCTAAACATGAATGAAGCTAGTGACAATAGTACATCAAATGGATTATAATGACAACTACTCTTCATAACTGGGCAAGGGTGAGGGGGTAGGACAGGAGGCTCTCAGCATCAATGCAACCGTCTGATTTACAAGGCAAAGCTTTATGCAGTAAAATGGAGAGTTCTGACAGCCCTACCTGGACTCTTCATTTTTATTGCAAGATGCAACAAGTGACAGAACAATCGCAGCATTTTAAAAAGGAACAGGGACTCTACAACCAATCGATCTGGACTTACTACTACTTATCATTTCTATAGCGCTACTAGACGTACGCAGCGCTGTACACTTGAACATGAAGAGACAGTCCCTGCTCGACAGAGCTTACAATCTAATTAGGACAGACAAACAAGGGATAAGGACAAAGAGTAGCAAGATTCTGGAATCCCAAAGACTACTACTACTACTTATAATTTCTATAGCGCTACTAGACATACGCAGCGCTGTACACCTGAACATGAAGAAACAGTCCCTGCTCGACAGAGCTTACAATCTAATTAGGACAGACAAACAGGACAAATAACGGATAAGGACAAAGAGTAGCAAGATTCCGGAATCCCAAAGACTACTACTACTACTACTATTTAGCATTTCTATAGCGCTACAAGGCGTACGCAGCGCTGCACAAACATAGAAGAAAGACAGTCCCTGCTCAAAGAGCTATGTAATAAAAGTGAGCCAAGTATAGGACAATCAAGCCATTGTGACATCACTGATGAGGTTGGCTCTTATTGGTGGACTGAGGCATTATGACATCACAATATTAGCTCTGGTTACAAGAGACTACGACTACTACTACTATTTAGCATTTCTATAGCGTTACAAGGCGTACACAGCGCTGCACAAACATAGAAGAAAGACAGTCCCTGCTCAAAGAGCTTACAATCTAATAGACAAAAAATAAATAAAGTAAGCAAATCAAATCAATTAATGTGAACGGGAAGGAAGAGAGGAGGGTAGGTGGAGGCGAGTGGTTACGAGTCAAAAGCAATGTTAAAGAAGTGGGCTTTCAGTCTAGATTTAAAGGTGGCCAAGGATGGGGCAAGACCTGGGGGCGGCCGTGTCCCGGGCCCAGCCCAGTCTCTCAGCGGCCCTGCCCCTCTTTAATTTCTGCCCTGGGCCCCAGCATGTCTAAAACCGGCCCTGAGCACAGGGGGTACGAGGATGTGGAACATATAAACAGATAAAAGAGAGTAACTAGAGTCAGATAGAAAATAACAGGACTAATTTACAAATCTGTGGCAAATCTGAAATATGCAGTGCATGCAAGAAGACCTAAGGAGTTTTCTGAACCTCTGCACAGAGGAATGTGAAAAAATTCCAAAAGCAAGAACAGAAAGATTCTTAGCTGGCTACAGGGAATGTTTGGAATCTGTTATTTCTGCCAAAAGAGGTGTTAAAAGTGCTGCCATAATTCACTATTTTCTTATTTTGAACCTGTAAAAAAAAAAAAAAGCAAGTAAATAGTAACTGTGCATTAAACTTTGCAGAGAGATGTTATGTAAGTTTGTCCACAAGAGGAGGTGTAATCTACTGGTCAGAGCAGCCACCTGAAAACCAGGGAGTCGATTTATGTATGTAAAAATATTTATAGCCTGCATTATCTGAAAAATCTAAGCAGGTTACAATAAAACAGACATAAAATAAACAACTTAAAACAGGCATAAATATACATAAAATAATGAACTTAAAACAACACAACATCAAATAATCATCACATCATATATATATAAAATAATCAATCATCACTACAGCGGAATTGGATTTATACTGGTTGCATGATGTTATAAGGTAGAGTCTACCTTAGTTTTCACCCTCAGTTTTGTAGCACAAGCCCTATTATGATTTATCTCCCGTTGCAGTAGGCAGTTTGACATATACAGTAAGGGATGTTTTGAATAATGGAGTTTCCGTGAAATTTGTGGCACCTTGCCCCTTGACTCCGTGGTTAGGCACAAAATGTGGCCTGTGTGGAGGTCAATAAATAGAACATTGGTGACTCCATCCTGAATTGAGTGCCAGAGGACTGATACTTTAAAGCTGACATGTCTTTCTATTTTTCTTAGAAAGAAAGGTGTGGTAACTCATGCAGTGATGATCACTGAGACTAACAGTGCCAGCCCTTGAGCCCTGTTTACTAAGCGACATTATAGGCGCGTTAGCTTTTTAAACACGCTTTAACAATGTACGCGTGCTGTGTACACGCCTACAGTATTCCTATAGGCGCGCTAAAAACACTAATGTGCCTTAGTACAGCGGTCCCTTTAAGGGCTGTGAGCAGTCATGTGACCTCAGCAAAGGCCTCATTCACTGGCTGTGTCCATTTCATTTTTACTTTTCTTTATATATTTGGAAGTACAATACCACCTTGTGTTTTTATAGAATAATAAAACAATATGGGGCCCTTTTACCACGCGGTGGTAGGGCTATCGCACGGGTAGTGCGCAGTAAAACAGCACACCCAGGCACCCGGCAGTAGTTCTGAGTTTGCCGCACGGAGGGTGGGGAGTAGGCGATCCTGGCAGTAATTGGGCAGTGTGGGCATATTGCCATGCGCTGCCCGATTATCGCTGGGTTACTACTACTACTACTACTACTATTTAGCATTTCTATAGCGCTACAAGGCGTAGGCAGCGTTGCACAAACATAGAAGAAAGACAGTCCCTGCTCAAAGAGCTATGTAATAAAAGTGAGCCAAGTATAGGACAATCAAGCCATTGTGACATCACTGATGAGGTTGGCTCTTATTGGTGGCCTGAGGCATTATGTCATCACAATATTAGCTCTGGTTACAAGAGACTACTACTACTACTATTTAGCATTTCTATAGCGCTACAAGGCGTTCGCAGCGCTGCACAAACATAGCAGGCAGTCCCTGCTCAAAGAGCTTACAATCTAATAGACAAAAAATAAAGTAAGCAAATCAAATCAATTAATGTGTACAGGAAGGAGGAGAGGAGGGTAGGTGTAGGCGAGTGGTTACAAGTGGTTACGAGTCAAAAGCAATGTTAACGAGGTGGGCTTTCAGTCTAGATTTAAAGGTGGCCAAGGATGGGGCAAGACGTAGGGGCTCGGGAAGTTTATTCCAGGCGTAGGGTGCAGCGAGACAGAAGGCGAGAAGTCTGGGTTAGTGCGTGTGTCACGCGCCTCACCTCAGTAGGGGTGTTCTTGCCTCACGGAGAGCTGGCCATCTTGGCAGGTCCGGCGCTCCAGGGATTCCCCGGCCTGCTGCAACGCAACAGCTCCTCTGTCCCTTTGACGCTTCCCCTGCCTGCTGGCTCCTCCGTCCTCCTGTCAGCTCACGACGCTCCAGGGTCCTCCTACAATACGGAGCGCCGGCCATCTTGGCTAGGCCAATGCTCCGGGAATCCCTCGGCCGGTCTGTACATGGGACTCTGAGTGGCTCCGACACCCATGGAAGAAGCATCGACCTCCACGATAAAGGGTCTTGTGATATCTGGACTGCGGAACAACGGAGCACTCATGAAGGCTCCCTTCAGGATGGCGAAGGCCTTGAGGGCCTCTGGAGACCAATTCTTCACAGCGTGAGCCGCCTGCTAAACCGGTGGCTGTGAGGGCTCGGGCAGTAAACGGCCATGCGTTAATTTTGATATTAGAGCAGAGACATTAACGACTCCAGCACACAAAAATGCCCTTTTCCCACTGCAGTAAAAAGTGTCCTTGGCATGCAGTAATTCCACACACCAGCACTACTGTGGGCCTCTTTTTACCGCCACTTGGTAAAAGCGCCCAATATTTGAAGGGTAACAAGTGGTTTTCAGAGTGTTTTTGAACCCTTTAGAGTTTAATTGGTCACTTAGGGATGCGCTGAAACGTGCTGTTTTAACCAGGGTGCTTAAACTTTTGCATACAACTGTACAACATGAACTCTGATCCCATGGCCACTCTGCAGTTTAAAAAAAAAACATGGCCAATAAAAAGGATGGGGTCAATATTCAATGATTTCAACAGTCAGAAATGGCTCCTGGCCATTTAAATTAATCAGATTTGTCTGAAGAGGGGCTGGGTGTCTACAAGACCAGCGGGGCATTTTTTTGAACATTAGGGGAAGGGGCCAGGTCTGGAGGGAGGCTGGGGATCCACTAGACCACCAGGGCATTTTTTTAACATTAGGGGAAGGGGGCCCGGTCTGGAGGGGCTGGGGGTTGACTAGAACATCAGGGCATTTTTTTTTACATTAGGGGAAGGGGCTGGGCCTGGAGGAGGGCTAGAGATCCACTAGACCACCAGGCATTTTTTTAACATTAGGGGAAGGGGCTGGGTCTGGAGGGGGGCTAGAGATCCACTAGACCACCAGGGCATTTTGATTCTACTTTAAGGGAAGGAGTAGGGGCTGGAGGGGAGCTGGGGATCTACTAGACCACCAGGGCATTTTTTTAACATTAGGGGAAGGGAGTTGGGGCTGGGGTCCACTAGACCTTCAGGGCATTGTTTTTTTTACATTAGGAGGAAAGGGGGGTCAGGTATTTGGGGCTGGGGTGCCTCCTCCTTGTGACTCTTTGCAAGTCACTTCGCCCTCTATTGCCCCAGGTATGTAAACCACTTTGATAATAACCACAGAAAGGCGGTAGTATATCAAATCCCATCCCCTTTCCCTTTCCTGATCTCTGTATGTCCACGTGACCAGCGTGGGCAGATGGGAAACATTTTCCCCACCCCAAATCGGCCCTAAACCAGCCCAAAACCCACCCAAAGTCAAACCCCGCCTCTAATGTCACCGACCCCACCCCAACGTCACCGCCCCGCCCCCTGACATCACCTCTGATGTCGTTATCCCCGCCCCTGATGTCAACCCTACCCCGGGAAAGCTTCTACTGGACCAAATTGGACCAATAGAAGCCCCCGAAAAAAAGCGTAAACCCCGCACAGCTGCAACAAAAAAGAAGCCCAATTTCCTGCAGTCTTCGAAAATTTCCAGCATCCTGGCTTAAAAACCAGCCCGATTGGGTGGGAAACCCAACCATCTGGCAACACTGCACGTGACCCGCACTCCCTCCCAAGGAAGTTTAATAAGACAGGAGACTGACATGAGCCTTATCTGGTTCATTATCTGGGCTGAAGTCAGTGGGCGGAGCTTGCTGCCATATTGAGTCATCCAAAACAATAGCAAGCTTCTGAGGTTTAACTTGTTTTGCATTCTTTCTATCAGGAGGAGATGGGGGTGAGGCAGGCTGGGCAGAGAAATCATATTAATTGCTAATTGTGTTTAACTTTGGTTCAATCTGAAAGTTGTAGAATGCCATCTGGTTTTAATTACTCAAATGTCTAGCTTTTGCTAGACTACAGGTTAGAAAGGTCAGAGAGAAATGAAACTTTCTTTGTCTCTTTTTGAGTGATGGATTGTTAAGGCTAGACCACATCTGGATGCCATTCTGAGCAAGGCATACTGGACAGAAAACAGGCAGTTTTTAAAAGATAGGCTGAATGCAGTTTAAGAGGAAATAGGTTAGATTCTGTCTTATAAGGACTTCTGATCTCTGCTTATTTTAAAATATGTTTTATTCTGTTTAATTAATAAGTTCTATTTCTCTATGTAGAATATCTTTTCAATTCAACTTTGTCTGACCTTTCAGTGATATTCCTACAGTTTAAGAGGACATCTGGTTTGAATTATCCACAGTCCTAGCTAGTTCTGTGTATGAAGCTAAAGGTGAAAGAGGTCAGGAAAAGTCAACTCACTTCCTTGATCGATTATAGTTAAGTGTAGGACTGAAAGTTTGTATGTCTGTGTGCCATTAAGCAAGACTGGCCCTTGGCCCCTTAATGAATGCCAGAGCCTAGTTAGTATGAAGTTAGCTGGGAATCTGAGAATTTAATAATAATAAAATGCAGGAGATAGGTGCCACATTGTCTAGTTTGAGAGGCCCCAGGTTATAGGTCAGTTTAGGAAATATCTGAAACCTATGTAACTGATATTTCAAGTAATGTGTAGAGATGATTAGTTCAGACAGGGTAATCAATCTATTCTGTACCATCTGGAGAGAATGTGGGGGCTAGAGGGGTTTAGAACTGTATATAAATGAGAACAGAAACAGCTTACAGAACAGAGCAGGACCCAGAGACAGAAGGACACAGAGAGACAGGAGACGCAGGACCCAGAGAGAAGAGAGAGAAGACACAGAGAGCTGAAGAGAAGAAGAGAGCTAGCACTGATGTTCTAGTTTGTTGGCAAATAAAGAAGACTTTTCTCTTATTCTGGTGTGTGGTGTTTGACTCCTGAAGTGCCACAGATTCTGCTAACAATAGTGGCAATACCTGCATCAGGGGGATATAAGGAGTTTAAGGGGTCTGTGAAGGGGGGAGGGTTATATTCAAAATGTTTCTGACATTGCTCAAGAGCTTGCTTTGTTATTTGCAATGCAAGATATTTCTACATAAAAACAATAGCAAACGCTTATGACTGCCCGTGTGGTGCATCTGTAAAACGTCTAAAGCTGTCCCAGTTGGATAAGCAGTGCCATAAAAGCCGGAGGATAAAGGATTTTTTAAAATTTGACAGCTTTTTTATTTACTTGAAAGTTTCCCATATGTAAATATATATCATGAAATAAAATTGAATATCATTAAAACAGCCATGGGGCAGGAGAGAGAGAGTAGGGAGAGGGTTGGCTGTCGCATGAACGGTAAAAGAAAAAGGTGCTGGGTGGAGCGAAGCGAGAAGGAAGCAAGGGTCTGGGTACTTAGCCGCTGGTGGCCATTATGCCTGCTCCTCCTCTGGTGAATGGCTGCACATTCAAGAGAGACATGGCACACAGTGGCCCGAGCTTCCCCTGCTCCTCAACAATGCAGCCTCAGTGGTGTAGGGTGGAGCAGGAGCAGGTGGCAGATGAAATGAGTTGGCACACACCCAGTGACTGACTCTCCCCGGCCACCAAGGATGGGATCCTCGGAGCGCCTCAGCTGAGAACAACCTTGACTGCTACTATTGCTGCCATTGCTGTCATCAGTTGCTTGTCAGCGTCTCTCCATCCTCCTCCTTCCAGTGCTGCCACCCCTTGGAGTGGCATGGCCGGCTTCAAACATAGCTACGACCAGGACAAGATCCTAGGCAGGGGCCAGTTAATTTATTCCATTTTGTCATAGTTCTTTACTCTTTGATTTGTGACATAGTATTTTTTGTCCTTTGGATGCAACAGCTGATAGTTTGTTTTGGAAGTACCAAAACCGGCTTCAGCCTTGTAACATCATGCCGTCTCAAACTTCCTTGTATTAAACCTCCTTGTTCCCTCCAAGAAGGTTTTATGACAGGAGACAGCATGACGTCAAAAAGTTGAAGCTGTCTCCCCCATGCAGCCGCCATATTGGTATACCCTAAACAAAAAAATTATAAGCATGTGCATATACACAGAGGAACCGTCAGACCTGTAAACTGAGGTTAAATTATTTTTACCTCTGGGGGATCCTGGGGATGAGGAGACTCCCATTGGTGCCTACAGGTGGGGGCTGCGTGAGCCACAGTCCCTCCATGGATGCGGGCACTCAGGAGTGACAGATTTGTTTTTGAAGCCGCAGGAGGCCAATATTTGTAGGGGGCAGCTTTAGAAAGGCCCCGTCTCTGCCTGAGCCTTGGGATAGAGTTGTGGGGACTTCCTTGGCTTGAAAAATAAGTCTACTACTACTACTACTTAGCATTTCTATAGCGCTGCCAGGGTTACGCAGCGCTGTACAAGTTTAACATGGGGAAGGACAGTCCCTGCTCAAAAGAGCTTACAATCTAAAGTCTGCCGCTCCGGGGACACCCCCCCCCCCCCAGGTAAAAAAAACCTCTTGGATTACAGAATGGTTAGAGCATTCAAATACATTTTTTTAAAAAGCTGTCAAGTAAAAAAAAATCCACACATAGGCAGTCAAAAGCATTTGCTATTGTTTTATGTAGAAATATTTTTACTGCCATCATAAGCAAAAATAAAGGCATATGGAGTTCTTTAACAAAGCTGTGCTAGCGATTCCTGCATGGCAAATAAAGAAGCCCATTCAGGGGGTCCTTTTGCTAAGCTGTGGCAAAAGGGGGCCTGTGCATGCTGAGGCCCCCTTTTAGCGCAGTGGGTAAAAGGGTGTTTTGTTTTGGGGTTTTTTAAAGAAATGGCTGTGCAAGTAAAGCACTTGTCATGTGGTCATTTCAGGGGGGGGGAGCACTTACCGCCTCCCACTGAGGTGGCAGTAAGGGTTCCCACACCAAACCGGCGGTAACCAGACACCGGTGCTACAAAAATAAAATAATTTTATAGCACCAGAAATGGCGTGCGCTGGGGGTGGGAACTTGGCTGGCAGTACTCAATTTAGCGAGCGGTAAGCCCATATCGGACTTACCGCGACTTAGTAATAAAAGACCCCCCTCAGCTCCTATGGGCTTCCACTCATTTGCAGCACAGGAATTGCTAGTTCAGCTTTGTATAAGAAGAGCCCATAGTGCAGAAATGTACAATACAGCATTGCAAATAACAAAGCAAGCTCAGAAGCACTGAAAAACATATTTTGAATATAACCCCCAACCCCCCCCCCCCCCCCCCACAGAAAGAGGGCAAACGAAGGAGGTTTTTTGCTACTGCTTTCAACAGCGTCTACGATTGTTTTGAGTCACTCAATATGGCGGCAAGCTCCGCCCACTGGCTTCAGCCCTCAGAATGGGCCAGATAGGCTGATGCCGTCTTTGACAAGCTTCCTCCCTCCCTTCCGCTCTCAGACTCCGCCCCCGAACGGCCCGTGACCTTTGACTGATGACCTTCATGTTGTTATTATTATTATTATTATTTGAAACGGACACGGTATTTATTTATTTCTGGCTCGGGTTTCTGTATTTCTCGCTCGCTTGGTGATTTTTAAATTTTTTTTTGTCCTGTGGAGACTCGAATGACCTCTAGGCCGCCGCCATATTGGTTAGAGCGAGAGTCAGTCGGGAGTAGACGGAGAGTTGCCGGTCGCAGTTATGCCCCGGGACTGGGATAAGGACGTGTATCCGGAGCCCCCCCTTCGCACTCCAGATGTGGAGAAGCAGACGACCCTCCCCAACCCGGCCACCATCGCCACCACCCTCTTCTACTACTCGGTGGATCTGCCGGTCACCCGCTTCCACGGTGAGTCAGTGTGACCGACCCGGGATTGGAACCCGCTGCATTGGGCCGGAATTCACTATCATAAACACCAAGGAGGATTAATCCAGACGCTCAGATCCAAAGCAAAACCTCCACCATGCAAGAAACGCATATGAGTTTTATCCTGTTGGTCAGACTGGATGGACCCTGCAGGTCTTTTTCTGCCGTCATCTACTATGTGGCATGAGAAAGTGGACACGGACAGGACTCGGGGGCACCTTTTCCAGCATCTTCCCTTCTCCTGTCCTGGGCCTGGTTTGCATTCTGACAAAGGGAGTCAATAGAAATCAAACAAAATAAAACATGGAAAAGAAAATAAGATGATACCTTTTTTATTGGACATAACTTTTTTTTTTTGTTACATTTGTACCCTGCGCTTTCCCACTCATGGCAGGCTCAATGCGGCTTACATGGGGCAATGGAGGGTTAAGTGACTTGCCCAGAGTCACAAGGAGCTACCTGTGCCTGAAGTGGGAATTGAACTCAGTTCCCCACGATCAAAGTCCACTGCACTAACCACTAGGCCACTCCTCCACTCCAACTTAATACATTTCTTGATTAGCTTTCCAAGGTTACCCTTCTTCGTCAGATCGGAAATAAGCAAATGTGACGAAGAAGGGCAACCTTCGAAAGCTAATCAAGAAATGTATTAAGTTATGTTCAATAAAAAAGGTATCATCTTATTTTCTTTTCCATGTTTTATTTTGTTTGATTTCTATTGATAACCTTAAGAGTGGACTAACACGGCTACCACACTCCTCTGACAAAGGGAGAAAACTCCCCCCCCCCCCCTTTTCCCCAGTCCCTCAAGGGCACCTTGACCTGTGAAACTATGCCCCTCCCCCAATGGACCAACAATACTTACCTGATCTCGGCAAAGGATCCTGGAACCTCATAGGCTGAGATAAATGCGGGCGCAAGAGGTGCTTCATGACCAGCCGCCCAGAGCGCCGGAGTAAAAGAGAGTGCAGCAGATCAATGAACGTAGCATGCTAACAACATGCTAATGTATGCTGGTCTGCGCATTCATTTCAGCAACCCATGATCAAAGGTAGAGTACGCAGAACAACGACACTCTACTGCTTGAAAATCCTACGCCAGCTTGGGGCAGGAGGGGAAGCAGGATGCAGCTCTCCGCACAGACTGTCGCTGTCGGCCCTAGGGATCCACTGGACCACCAACCCCCATTAATGGGTTTAGCCCTGGGGCTCCAGTGCACCCACAAACCACCCCACACACATACGAGTACCCTGGTGGTGCAGTGGAACCTCTATCCTCCTGCCCTAACCCTCCCTCATCACTGGTGGCCCCTGAACCCCTGATACCTTCACTGCAGCAGGGATGCAATCCTAGCCCCTCTTCCTACAAGCGTCTTCTCAAAATGGCAGTGCCCTGCCCAGAGCATCACCATTTGAGATCCGTTCAATCTTTTTTCGATCACTTTCATTCTCTAATTCTCTCTCTTTTCATGATACATTTGGATTACTGTAACATTGTTTATCTAGGTATTTCTAATTCTTTGCTTAAACATTTACAAACATTACAGAGCATGGCCATTTGCCTTCTTTGCCACTTACGGAAATTCAATCGTGTTTCACCTGCTTTAAAAGAACATCACTGACTCCCAGTCCCTTACCTTGCTCATACAAAACATTATTACTGGTGTTTAAAGCATTTCGCCAGAAAAATTAGACGCCAGATAGCAAAGGTGAAATTATTTTTAATGTAGAATGAAGTAGCCATGTTAGTCCACTTTACAGGTTAATAAATAAAACAAAAAATGGAAAATAAGATGACAACTTTTTATTGGACTAAATACATTTTTTGACCTGCTTTCAGAGGTCTAAACCTCCTTCCTCGAGTTAGTAAACTCCAAAAAGCTAGTCAAAAAATGTATTAAATTAGTTTGATAAAAAGGTATCACCTTATTATACATTTTTGTTTCAAATATTTATTCATTTTTTAATTTAGTGAGTGGAATGTGTCAGTTTCTGAAATTGAAGTCTGTTGGTGTGACTCAGTAGGTCCTGATTGACTTTTTAAAGGTTTTGTATTACTCTGGGCAAGTCACTTAACCCTCCATTGCCCCATGTAAGCCGCATTGAGCCTGCCATGAGTGGGAAAGCGCGGGGTACAAATGTAACAAAACAAACTTTTCAATATGCCTAATATTATAATTTGGACTTGATTTAGCTCATAGCATTCTCGGTAGTAGCTCAGCTTTCACTTGCTACCCTTGAATCTCACTAATTGGGGTGGTACTTTTCACATTTGGGATGGGAAACCCTTGGTGTCTCTGCACTCTGGAAATTGGACCTTAGCACTGGTGCTTTTGTGTCATCCAAAAGTTCTGGCTGCCTATTCTGTAGAAATGCACTTTCCTTCCAACTATACTGCTCTCGGACAGTTTGAGCAACCACTTTAGTCTTTGACATATGATCCATATCTAATATATAAATTTTACTTATTTTTTTTTCTGTGTTGTTAGATAATTATGGATGTAAGCACCACCCCTGACCCCGCCCCCCTTTAACCTCCCCAAACAGTTGGGCCACCGACCGCCTATGACCTGAACAGTTCAATGCGGATTACATAATAAAAAGAACACTGACCCACAACCGGCCAGGAAAATACATATTATGAACCAAACCATAATCTATCAAATGGCTCAAAAAAATGTCTCAAATAAAGAAGGTGTGCGTTAGTGCTTTTAGCGCGTGGTAACCATTAGAGCGCACTAACTGTGTAGATGCCCACACAGCGCGGGCTAATTTTGTGCACGCGCTAAAAACACCAGCGCACCTTAGTAAACAGGGCGCCAAGTTTTTAAATTACGCAACACCAAGTGGTTAGAAATAATACAAGTTTTCAAGTTCCTTTTACTAAGGTGCGCTGAAAAAATAGCCTGCAGTAGTGTAGGTGTGTGTTTTTGGGCGCGTGCAGAATCATTTTTCAGCGCACCTGTAAAAAAAATGCCTTTTTTTTTTTTTGCTGAAAATGGATGTGCGGCAAAATGAAAACTGTTGCGCGTCCATTTTGGGTCTGAGGCCTTACCACCAGCCACTGACCTAGCGGTAAAATCTCATGCGGTAATGATCTACGTGCGTCAAATTCCACTTGGCACACGTCCGATATGTGCGTCCGAAAATAAGAATTATTTTTCGGTCGCTCACCAAAAATGAAATTACCGCAAAAGCCACGCGGTAGCCGGGCGGTAATTCAATTTCGGTGTGCGTTGGGCGTGTGTAGACGCTTATGCGGCTTAGTAAAAGGGCCCCATAAATATAGATTGCACATATGATATGGAGACTTAAATTGAAGCACACAACCAAATCGACAAGATAAAGAGGCGCTAACCTGTAGTGGAAGACCAGTCACTGGAGATTGGAAATAACACAGTAATATCTGCATTTATATAGAACTAGCCGTTAAGCCCGTTAAAAAGGGCAAGATTTGTGTTTTGCAAAATGTAATAATTCTCGCCTCCATCCATCCACGTCCAGCAACCCTGCTCTCTCCCCTGCCCTCCCCCCATGTCCAGCAGCCCTCTCTTCCCAGGCCTCACCCCATCCACCGACCCTCCTCTCTCCCCTGCCCTCACCCCGTCCACCGACCCTCCTCTTTCCCTTGGCCTCCCCCCTCCGTCCACCAACCCTCCTGTCTCCCCTGCCCTCCCCCCATGTCCAGCAGCCCTCTCTCCCCTGGCCTCACCCCGTCCACTGACCCTCCTCTCTCCCCTGCCCTCACCCTGTCCACCGACCCTCCTCTTTCCCTTGGCCTCCCCCCCCCCCCCCGTCCACCAACCCTGCTCTCTCCCCTGCCCTCCCCCCATGTCCAGCAACCCTCCTCTCTGCCCTGCTCTCCCCCCCATGTCCAGCTACCCTCCTCGCCGCCACTCCCTCCCCTCTCCGTGCCGGGCCCCCTGCACTGACATGAGAGCGCCTCTCACCTCCGTGTGAAAGCACTGCAGGTAGCAGCAGATCGCTCTCATGTCAGTGCAGGGGGCCCAATACGGAGGGGAGCAGCGGCGACGTCGGGGATGGGGGGGATGGAGGTTGGTGCGCCGGCGATGTTGCGTCGTCTCAAGGCTCCAGCGGCAGCGTCCGTTTCCCTCTCTGTTCCGCCCTCTGACGTCATCACGTCTTGACGCGAGGGCAGGACAGAGAGGGAAGTCTCTACTGCGCATTTGCAGGTGAGTTGGCCACTTGTCATTTATATAGTTAGATGGTATTTTCAGCTGTTCGAGAACCTGGCCTTTTTGTATGAAGTTTCGTCTAGTGAATTTAATTGTAGTTGCATTGCTGTGACTATTTTCCATTAATTTTCAATGCCCTGAATGAAGTCTTCCACATTAAGAGGACCGATCTGTGGAATCTGATTTCTGTGTTCATTATGTCCTGTGGTGAAATCCAACCAGAGCCGACAGGTTTGGTGAGGAAAAGGAGGAGCAAGATTGCAAATTATACCTGACAGAATGCTCTGAAGAATTCATTCATTCTAGGTTGCAAATTTATTTTTGCTTGAAGAGTTTAAATAAAACCTGCCTTTTAAAGTGAAATCTGTGGCAAAAGTTTATGCTGTAATAAAGGTATTGCAAGCAAAAAAGATAGATTTTGGCTGTTTACACTCTCTGCCTTTCTTGTGCAGTACAATTGCGTTTTCGTAGTTGATGTGCATTTACTTCCCATTTTGCAGAGTGGGTGGAACGCCAGCGTTCAAGACACAAGTTTTACTACTATCACCGGAAATTTCGTCGTGTACCAGACCTGGTAGAATGTGAGGTGACAGACCACTTGTGCCAGTTTGAAGCTGAGATGCAGTGGAGAAGGGACCAGTATGTAACCCTCGATTTTCTTATCTTTAAAAGAGAACATTTTTATGCATTTCATTGTGATTCTTGCAGTCTTCCAGACTCTGCATTAAACACTAGCTACAAAGCAGCTCACTCAAGTGTTTGCCTTAAAACTACAGTATACGAGGAAAAACAGAGTTAAAAGTATCCTTTTTTTTTCCCCCTCATCTTATGAATTGTGCTATGATTTTAGCATTAATAGCAACAGGCCGTCGAGGAAAAACTTGTTTGTTAATAAATGATGTCCGATGTACCTTTTTTTTTGGGGGGGGGGGGGGAGAGGGGGTGGATTTGTTCGTTGTGACCATTCTGAGTATTGTGGTTTTGGATGATCGCATTGTGGTGTCATGACTTGTTTGTACCGCAGCCTTTCTTCAGCTCGGGACAGTACTGTCTGAGTTGCTGTGTCGTTTGTTTTTATATATGTTGTGTTACTCCATATCATATGCTTTAACACTATAGGCTGCTTTGGGTGACTCCCTTTATAGAGCTGGGAAGGCTGTAAATAAGATTACATTAGGGCTAGCCAGTCATAAGTACATCAGTAATGCCATACTGGAAAAAGACCAAGGATCCATCGAGCCCAGCATCCTGTCCACGACAGCAGCCAATCCAGGCCAAGGGCACCTGGCAAGCTTCCCAAATGTACAAACATTCTATACATGTTATTCCTGGAATTGTGGATTTTTCCCAAGTCCATTTAGTAGTGGTTTATGGACTTGTCCTTTAGGAAACCGTCCAACCCATTTTTAAACTCTGCTAAGCTAACCGCCTTCACCACGTTCTCCGGCAACGAATTCCAGAGTTCAATTACGCGTTGGGTGAAGAAAATTTTTCTCCGATTTGTTTTAAATTTACTACACTGTAGTTTAATCGCATGTCCCCTAGTCCTAGTATTTTTGGAAAGCGTGAACAGACGCTTCACATCCACCTGTTCCACTCCACTCATTATTTTATATACCTCTATCATGTCTCCCCTCAGCCGTCTCTTCTCCAAGCTGAATAGCCCTAGCCTCCTTAATCTTTCTTCATAGGGAAGTCGTCCCATCACCGCTATCATTTTAGTCGCCCTTCGCTGCACCTTTTCCAATTCTACTATATCTTTCTTGAGATGCGGCGATCAGAATTGAGCACAATACTCAAGGTGCGGTCGCACCATGGAGCGATACAATGGCATTATAACATCCTCACACCTGTTTTCCATACCATTCCTAATAATACCCAACATTCTATGAGTTGTGTCCCTTCACGACCAGCAGTTTTTGCAGAGGTTCCCTAAGGGTAAAAAGAACATTTTTTTGCCAGATTGTCATGTAGATAAGTAAACAGTAGGAGTTAGATATTCCGCCAGTGGTGGTCTGTTCTGCTCTGTCTGGTACAAATCCAGAGTCCAGCCTCTCCAGGAACAAGGGAGAAGCTAGCATGCCCTAGTGAGACTTGCCTTGCACTGCTAGGAACTAGCCTGCAATAAGAAGAAGGCTGCAAGTCGATTGGAATTGGGGCTGGGAGCAGTGGTGTGCTGGAGCCGGTTGTTTAATTTTTAAAGCTCTCGCGAGCCTGTTCTGGCAAGCGAGCCAGCTCCCAGTGGCGCGACAAGCCATGCTTACCTCATCTCCTGCCGCCCTGGGGGGTTTAAATCTTTGATTTACCTCCGTCACAGCAGCCGCAGTGAAAACCCTGCCCGTCTCTAGTCTTCCCTTCGTTCCCGTCGGTGTCCCGTCTTCTTACTATTACTACTACTACTTAACATTTCTAGAGCGCTACAAGGGTTACGCAGCGCTGTACAGATTAAGAAAAGGACAGTCCCTGCTCCAAGGAGCTTACAATCTAAAGGGCGAAATGTCAAGTAGGGTAGATTTCCTGAATAGAGGTATGGTGGTTAGGTGCCGAAGGCGACATTGAAGAGGTGGGCTTTTAGCAAGGCTTTGAAGATGGGCAGGGAGGGGGCCTGGCATATGGGCTCAGGGAGTTTGTTCCAGGCATGGGGTGAGGCGAGGAATGTATGACTGCAAGGCCAAGTGTCTGAATAGGGATCTGTTTGTTAGGTTCTGAGATTTTGATAACACATTGTTTTTCAGAGTTGGCAAGACTTGTCTGTCTGTTCTCCTAATTCCTGGTCTGTATGCTAATTTGGTTTGTGTCATTTTGGGTATACTGCAGAGATTTTTTTTTGTCCTGGTAAAGGGCTTCTAAAACACACATCATGTTATGAGAATCAGGTTCTCAACGTTAAAAGTTTATATTTACTTATTTATGGCATTTTATCCCACATTAAACATGAATTAGATTGGAACCTGGGAGCATTAAATTTTTTTTTTTCCTGGAAAGAGTAATGCATTGCCACTGCCCCCCCCCCCCCCCCCCCCCAGGCTCTCTCCCCGGCTATAGCCAGCTCTGCAATTTGGGGGGAGGGGGGCACAGAGGTGGACCGGGGAGAGAGCCTGTTGTTAAACATTTACCAACACACCACTGGCTGGGAGTAATTAAAGAGTCAATACCTAAGTGGGCATTCAGTGCACCTTCTGTTTGAGGTTTTTTTTTTTTTTTTTTGCACCTCATTCGTTCTCTCTCAGTGCAACCCAGCAGCAGCATCAGAAAGCTGCATTGAGGACTGGCTGGTCATGTCAGAGAGACCTACCACTGCCCCCACTAGCAGCAAAAGCGGCATTCACAGGTAGGGAGAGTTGTGACCATTTCTTTAAAGGTGACAAGTAGGTTCATGCCCATGATTGCAGGGTGAATGAATGATTTGATTTTAACACTGTAAGCTTGAATATTCTTTTTCTTGCAGCAAAGTGGATCAGGAGATTGTGAAGATTATTCAGGAACGAATGAGAGCCTGTCAACAAAGAGAAGGAAACAGCTATGTCCAGAACTGTGCTAAGGAACTAGAGCAGTTTAAACAGATTTGTAAGGCCTATCAGTCCAGATGTAAGTAATATCTTTGTTTATTTGGAAATGTGCTGTTCTTCTTCTATAATGAATTGTAAACCACTTCGGTATTTAACTAAGCAGCAAAACAGGAGAAAACAGAGAGGAAATGGAATTCCAGAAATTAGGTAGGACAGCCTGGTAGCAAGAGAAGTAATGTTAAAAAGTAGGAATTGTGTCTGCCTTACTGCTCCCCAGTCCACAACTTTAAGCGCTAAAGCGAAAGGTGAGCTTTGGTGCCAGCTTGTATGAGGTCTCAGACGAGAGAGAGGGGCAGCGCATTCCAAAGGGAAGAGATACGTTAATGAAAAATGCAGCTTGTCTAGATGACTTTAGTGTAGCATGAGAGACCAGGGGATTGGAGATGATACTCAATGCAAAGAAGGATACAGAGGGGTTCTTTTGGGGCCAGTTGCTCCAAAATTTACATCAGACATGGATGTTATTAAAAAAAAAAAAATCACAACTCAAGACAAACAGAAGAAAAAAACCTCCACGGATGAAGCAACCAAGTACAAAACAGTAGAGGAGACCAAAAAAAAAAAATAAAACAGCAGAAAAGACCCGACACGACTCGTGTTTCGGTCGTACTGGCCTGCATCAGGGGGTCTACAAACTTGTCATATGATTCATATCTCCAGAAAATCCTCAAAACAATTGATCAGTAGGTAGCGGCTGCACAAAATTAGAACGTTTTTGCCGACAATCACACGAGCAGCATCCTGCCAGCGAAACAATTATTGAGACAAGAAGCGTCATACCTATCCAATAGCAACCCTGCTAGGGAGAAAATATGTAATATATCTTTAAAATAAAACATGATAGAAGAAGGTTAGAGGGTGGCCCATGTAATACCAGTTTTTAAGAAGGGTTCCAGTGAGCCTAACGTTGGTGCCAGGCAAAATGGTAGAGACTGTTTTCTAAAGAACAGAGTTACAGAGCATATGCATAAGCATGGATTAATGAGACAAAGCCAATGTGGATTCAGTCAAGGGAAATCTTGCCTCACCAATCTTATTACATTTCTTTGAAGGGGTGAATAAACATGTGGATGGATAAAGGTGAGCTGGTCAATATTGTGTATCTGGATTTTCAAAAGGCATTTGACAAAGTACCTCATGAAAGACTCCAGAGGAAATTGGAGAGTCATGGGATAGGAGGTAGTGTCCTATTGTGAATTAAAAGATAGAAAACGCAGAACAGGGTTAAATAGTCAGTATTCTTAGTGGAGAAGGGTAGATAATGGGGTTTCCCTAGGGGTCTGTGCTGGGACCGCTGCTTTTTAACATATTTATAAATGATCTAGAGATGGGAATAACTAATGAGGTCATGAAATTTGCTGATGCCACAAACTTATTCAAGGTTGTTAAATCACAAGAGGATTGTGGATAACTGCAGGAGGACCTTGTGAGACTAGACATCTAAATGGCAGATGATGTTTAATGTGAGCAAGTGCAAAGTGATGCATGTGGGAAAGAGGAACCCAAAGTATAAGTACATGCTGCCATGTTCCACATTAGGAATTTGCTGCCCAGGAAAAGGATCTAGGTATTATCGATGATACTTTAAAACCCTCTGCTAAGTATGTAGCAGCGGATAAGAAAGCAAATAGAATGTTAAGAATGATTCTCATTTTTGTTTTCCATTCCTTTCTTAATATAATGCCTTTGTATCACGCCATGGTGTGACTGCAGATTGAATACTGTGTGCAGTTCTGGACACCACACCTCAAAGGTACAACGGAATTTATAAAAACATACAGAGAAGGGCAGCAAATGAAAGGGGATGGTACGATTTCCCTATGAGGAAAGGCAAAAGCAGCTAGGGCTCTTCCACTTGGAGAACAGATAGCAGAAGGGAGATATGATAGAGGTCTATAAAATATTGAGTGAAGTGGAACAGGTAGTTGTGAATTGCTTGTTTCCTGTTTCCAAAAATACTAGGAGTAAGGAGCATACAATGAACCTGCTAAGAAGTAAATTTAAAACAAACTCGAGAAAATATTTCTTCACTCACCATGTAATTAAACTCTGGAATTTGTTGCTAGAAAATGTGGTAAAAAGCAGTTAACTTTAGCAGGGTTTAAAAAAAAGTTTGGCTAATTTCCTAAAAGAAAAGTCCATAAGCCCATTATTAAGATGGACTTGGGAAATTCCACGCTTATTTTTAGAATAAGCAGAATAAAATCTGTTTTTCTGTGATGGGATCTTGCCAGCTAGTTGAGACCTGGTTTGGAAACAGAATAGTGGACTTGATGGGCCTTTGGTCTGTCCCAGTATGGCAGCGCTTATGTTCTTATGGTTAGTTTGCTCATACTGTGACTATAATGAACCTCATCCCTAAGCCACGGCATGTGGCGTGTGATCTCAGTCTCTATGTACAGGGCTTTGTGATCTGAGGACTTTGGAGACTGAGGAGTCGGTGGTGATAAAACAGAAGATAACATGATTGTATGTGTATATTCAGCATACAATTCTGACTGAATAATCCCTAGAACATATAACCAGGGTCTATTTTAAGAGTTTCAGAGGGACCTGCAGTTTTGGAGTCCTTGGCTCAAGACAGGTGGTGTACCAGGCTGGGAAATGTTAGGATGCTGTTGGGCTGTGTTTGACCTGGAAGCCCAGCAGAGCAGGATGAAATGCTCCACAAAGCATATTGAAGATTATAATTGGGATCATAGAAAGTACACAGCATAAGCAGATGTGACATTTTTAAATCAAGCTTTTTTTTCTTTTGTTACATTCGTACCCCGCACTTTCCCACTCTTGGCAGGCTCAATGCGGCTTACATGGAGCAATGGAGGGTTAAGTGACTTATCATCCAAATGCTGTACTTCAACAAAAGCTTCTAATGTACTTTACAGATGCAGATCTCGGTGCATATGGAGATGCCAGGAAATGCCTCATGAAGCAGAAACAGAGAATGATTGAAGAAAAAAAGGCTGAAGCCTGAACCTGCAGCTGGAAAAGAATGGCAGATGTACTGCCATCATAAGCATTGTTTAGTGGTTGCTGTTTGTTCATGAATCAATAAAACCATGAAAGTACACTGTATTTATTTTCACTTTAAGCGTGTCTGGCAATAGATCAAAGTGATTTGCATCTATCAATCCTCCACCTCTCCGTAGGCCTCTCTGAACAGCGACGTCTTCAGTTGCCTCCTAAAATTCAAAAGTACACAGTCTTCATTCGGGAGTTCATAAGATGTAATAGGTTGTGTATAAGGCACCTGCTTTGTCGTATAGACCTGGTAGATGAATTTGCTACACACACAATGTTTGTTTATTAAAGTTTTTGATACTGTGCTGTTTCTGTTCACAGGCCACAGCTACTCACAGTAATAATTAAAATCAAACTTAAAACTGAAAAAGAACACCAGTATCTGACTGAATGATTCTTGCATGTCTGATCTATATCTTTTCTAACACAGGTAGGGAGAGAGATGAAGTTCAAAGAAAGGGATTGGGATTTTGTAACCACAGAAAGAAGGTATATCATCAAAGTGGCTTACACATTGCATACGGGTACTTATTTTGTACCTGGGGCAATGGATGGAGGGTTAAGTGACTTGCCTTTCTGTGGTTTTTGCAACTACATTCAAAGTGGTTTACATAGTGTATACAGGTACTTATTTGTACCTGGGGCAGTGGAGGGTTAAGTGACTTGCCCAGAGCCACAAGGTACGGCAGTGGGAATCGAACCCAGTTCCCTAGATTCTCAGGCAGGCCACTTCACTCAAACCGCTGGGCTCAAATAGATCACCTAAAGTCAAGCAGGCAGCTTAAAGGACATTTCTGAAGAATCTGTTTTCAATAGGACTTTGAACTTAAGAAAATTCTGATTGAACATAAGGGAAGGAGGAAGAAAATAAAAGGCAGAAAGTGGGTTCGTAGTGAGCAGGTCTTGGAGAAGGGAGTACCAACTGCTGTTTGTCTAGGGAATGCAGCGGACAAGGAGTAGAAGAGGAAAGGGAATGGAATTTGACATAAAGCCTTTCTATGGTTTTTGCAACTACATTCAAAGCGGTTTGCATAGTATATAGAGGTACTTGTTTGTACCAGGGGCAATGGAGGGTTAAGTGACTTGCCCAGAGTCACAAAGAGCTGCAGTGGGAATCAAACCCAGTTCCCCAGGATCAAAGTCCAGGAATCACAACAGAAGAGATGCTGGCGTGCCATGAGAAAGGGCTTTCTGAAGCAAAGAATTTTGAATGCATGCCTGTACTGAATAGGGAGTCAAATGTAGCCAAAGGAAAAACATGGTCCTGTTTTCTGGTCTTCTATAAGGTGATCTCAATGCCTGATGCTAGGTTTCTCTAGGCACAGAATCTGGGGCGTGGTCTTTGCCACATACCTCGATAAAGTACTGCGTCCCCTTTTTCCTATGACAGAGCCACTACATGAGGGGATATGATTTGGCCCACCAGTGTAGAAAAGGAAGGACTTTTCCTGGGCTATGTACAGAGGTAGTGCACTGTCAGCAGGAAGTCATGGGGCAAGCCTGGTCTGTTTTGGGGGTCCTGGTGATGTGCACTCACCACTGACAGGAAGTACCAGACAAGGCAACATCGGAAGATTTTTAGAAAGCCTTTGACAAGGTTCCTCATGAGAAATGATAGGAGGCACTGTTTTGGATTGGAAACAAGAGGGTAGGATTAAATGGCCAATTCTCTCAATGGCAGGTGAATAGTGTAGTGTCAGTGATCTGTACTGGGTCTGCAGCTTTTTAATGTTAAGCAAGGTACTCAAAATGAGAATAAATGGAATAGTTGTGCATCATCTGCAAATGTATTCTTCTTAAGTTGTTAAATTGCATGGGACCTGAAACTGCAGGAGGAATTTGAGATTGAAAGACTAAGCATCTAAACAACAGATGAAATCTAATGTGTACAATTGCAAAGTGATGCAAATTGTCACTACCCAAGAAAACGTTCTAGGTGTCATCAAAGACAATACATTGAAATCTGCTCAGTGTGTAGTAGTGGCCAAAAAAGCAAAACAAAGGAGAAATTAGATCTTACCTGCTAATTTGCTTTCCTTTAGTCCCTCCGGACCGGACCAGGATTGGACTGTTGGGTTGTGCCCGCCTACCAGCAGGTGGAGACTGAGAAAAAACTCTGACTCTAGAGAGCCAATAGGAGCCCTGGCCATGTGACCTTAGCCTCAGTATTTGAATAACAAAGCAGGAAAGAAAGAAAGAACTTCTGTGCCGTATGGAATCCTAGCAGCCACAAATTCCTCGGCAAAACCGAGTACTAGAGCTCGCCAGCAACTCTCACCAGAGAAGTGGCATGGCCCATTCATATTAGAGCTCGCCAGCAACTCTCACCAGAGAAGTGGCATGGCCCATTCATATTAGAGCTCGCCAGCAACTCTCACCAGAGAAGTGGCATGGCCCATTCATATTAGAGCTCGCCAGCAACTCTCACCAGAGAAGTGGCATGCCCATTCATATTAGAGCTCACCAGCAACTCTCACCAGAGAAGTGGTATGACTCACTTAAGGTTTCATACATATTCCATCAACTGAGCTCACCAGCAACTCTCACCAAAGAAGTGGTATGACCCATTAAGGTTTTATATATATATATATATATTCCAGCAACTGAGCTCACCAGCAACTCTCGGCAGAGAAGTGGTATGACATATTTAAGGCTTTATATATATTCCAGCAACTGAACTCACCTGCAACTCTCACCAGAGAAGTGGTATGACCCATTAAGGTTTTATATACATTCCAGCAACCGAGCTCACCAGCAACCACCAGAGAAGTGGTATGGACCACGCAAAGTCTTTTTTTTTTGTTTTTGTTTTTTAAACATTCCACGTGTGGTAAAGGAACGAATACACTTCCAAACTTAATAAAAGAATCTAAAGAGTTGATAGAACATGGGAGGGGCCTGGTCCGGTCCGGAGGGACTAAAGGAAAGCAAATTAGCAGGTAAGATCTAATTTCTCCTTCCTTAGCATCCCTCCGGACCGGACCAGGATTGGACTGTTGGGAAGTACCAAAGCAGTAATCTTACGGGAGGGACAGACATTGAGAATGTGGTAGAGTCCCTGAAGACACCCAAACTAGGATGAATACGAAGCCAAAGCTTGACGATCCAAGAACCGCCAATAAACTAAATAGAATGACTACAAAGCAAAAAAGCTGAAGCTGAAAAGTCCAAGCGACGCTGAACATTGTCCCCTACCAAGTGGCCGCTATATATTGTCCCCTACCGCACTATCAGTGCAGCGCAAAGGACAGAGAGACTCGAGAAAAAACGACTGAAAGAAGGATGACAAAGGTAGAAGCAGAGCCGCCTGGCAACAAAAAACTGCAATGAATCTACCTCAGCTGAGAAAGTGGAAACCGAAATCCTGAAGTACAATACTCCAGATATTGTAGACTATTGCTGACCTAGCAACAGATTGGAAGTATGTAAAGCCTGTCAGTGAAAAAGTACCTGATCACTAGAAGCTAAATAGGTAAAAACAAGAATGCAGTTAAATACTATGCAGAAGAAGAAGGTACCTAAATCCCTGCTGCAAACTAGACTGAAGGTGCAAATAAACTGACAGCCGCTGCAGTTACCCAACATGAAGAAAACATATCTCAAAGCGCAATTCAACTGAGAGAGAAAGAATCATCTGTAGCTGTTGCCTCTGCAAGCCAATCACCTGAGACTCTTGTTGTAGACCCCAATTAGTGAAAACGGGAATAAATCAACAGTAGACACTTGTTAGTACCTTTCATCTGTTAGAAACATATAGAAGTCCATAAAACACTACACAGTTCCAGGAACAACATGTATAGAATGTTTGTACGTTTAGGAATCTAGCCAGGTGCTCATGGTCTGGATTGGCCGTGGACAGAAATGTGGGCTCAATAGGACCTTTGAGCTTTTCCCAGTGTGGAATTACATATGTACTTATGTAGCAGAACTATAAATATACATATATATTTTCACAGATGCAGCCATCAAAAAACTGGTCACTGTGTATATGCTCCCGGCATACCTGCAGGAAGAATGCTCAATCTCAACCACCAGACCACTAGTGAGAATACAGAGGCCAACTGAGCGGAGGGATTCCATCAGAGATAAATATCTGGATACGAGAGGGCATCTATCTCTGCCGCTGACAAGTCTTTTTAGCAAGAGAGTAAGCGAGGCACATGGAAGGTCAGAGCGAAAAGAAATAGTTGTAGAACTGGGACCTCCCCTTAAGGTACTATCCACTGAGAACTCTTTTTTTTTTTTTTTTTTTTTTTTTCTTCAATGGTCACGAAATTGACAGAGTGAAAAGCTGCCCAAAAAAAGACTACCGAGACTCCAAAGCGAATGAAGAAAAAATTCCTTCTTGGGAGCTAGAAAGTAAAATTTTACTCTGCAAAATAGAGCAAGGTAATGGCCGAAGGCCCAAGAACATCCAGAGAAAACAGAAAGTGGGACGCTTGTAGAGAAGACAAAAACAGTCTGCGCCAACTTGACTAAACAAAGAGAGAAAAAATAGAAACATGCTATGAAATCTAATGAGATCACACGAGAGCTCAAAAGAGAGCTCAAATGAGAGACCTGGCTACATGCACCCCATAACCTAGGGTGTGCCCGAAATGCACCACCCGTTGCTTGACCTGACAACTCTGCCAATAAGACTGTCTGTAATGAACCAGACATCTATGGAAAGGATGAAACGACAAGACGTAGTTTCATGAGCGCCGCTGCTACTACGACCATAACTTAAGAAAAAAGTGCGCGGAGCCGACGCGAGACCGAAGAGCAGGGCAAGAAAACTGGTAATGAGGACCTTCTCATCATCCTCGTATCGTGGACATTACTCCTCCTATACTGAGATGTACTAAGATGTACCGACCCACACCCATAAGAAATGAATGTGGTACTTGCAACCTGGATTGACCACAACTGAGGACAGGATGCTGGGCTTAATGGACTCTTAGACTTTCCCCGTATGACCATACTCATATACTAATAGCAAAAATGCACAGGAAGTGAAAAAATCCCCTTCCAATTGAAAGGAAGGTCTGGAATGAGGACATACAGAATGAAAATGAAAGGATCACCATATGTTGAGCGTGGACTGAGACACACTGGCCTTTAATTTTGCCGGATCTCCCCAAACCTCGTATCATGTCATGCCTCCTTCCTCACTGAGATGTACAGAGATGAACAGATGCACACTCACGAGATATGAATGTGGTATTTGCAATCTGGATTGACCCCATCTGAAAACAGGATGGGGACTCTTGGCCTTTCCCATTATGGCAACACTTATGCCCTTATGGCAAAAAATGCACAGAAAATGAGTGAATCTCCTTCCAAGAGAAAAAAACTCTGGAGAGAGGAAGAATAAAATGAAAAAGAATAGATTTGGAAAATACCTATTACGGAAAAGGTGGTGAATTTGTGCCACAGGAGACAAGACTGTACCTGACGTCAAGAAAGCTTGAAACAAGACCCTAAAATCTGTAAGGAAGAGAAAGGGATAGCAGATGTTATGGATGGTCATACTGGACAAAACCAGAATGTTTACCATGTGCCCAGGCTGAATAGATAGAGGAAACAAAAATACAAGTAGATGGCGTGAGGACCTCCCAATATCCTTAAGTGGGAGAAAATGCAAATTGACCTGATAACTTTACTCCCTAAGTGGACATATATCTTGTAAGTCCTAGAAGAAAACTAAGATAACGCATGAGAAACTCCAAGACAGTTGGAAAGTAGAGAAGATGTGAATAAAACATGCCTTCTAAAGCATCTGAGAAAACTGGGTGCTCGGTAGACAGGACTGAGTCTCCTAGAATATGAGAACCATCTGAACCATGTAGCCTATGCAGCTGTCATCTGCTATGCCAAAGAGAACGCATAGCCATGAAAGAAAATTGCTGAAAGGAAGTAAGACCTTATGTCTAGAATTGCAAAGTACGCAACAATTGAGTATCAGACAATGTATTTCATTGCACATGGCATCTGAACCATATAGCCTAGGCTCTAGAGAACGTTTGTTAAGATCTTAAAACACTGTATAAGAACACAGCCACAGAGGAAAATTTCCTGAAAGGAATTAAGATCTTATGTCCAGCATTGTAAAGTACCAAACAATGGCACCTGAACCAGATAGCCTATGCCATAGAAAATGTTTGTTAAGTTCTTAAAACACTGTATAACATCATAGCCATAAAGGGAAATGCTTGAAAGGAACTAAGATATTATGGCCAGATTTGTAAAGTACTAATTAATTGACTATTAGACAATGTAGTCCTATTCACCAGGAAATGAGAAAGACAGAGTGACACACACTGGACCTCCATAAAAACTGCGCTAGACAATAGCAAAGACCTTTCCTCCAAACATCACACACAAGGGAAAGGAATAGGAAATTGGTTATTTTGGAGCTGAGATATAATTTAATTCGCCCCATTGTCTAAAACAGAGAATTCCCGACTGAGCTGCACTTTGAATCGGAGTCTTGCCAAGAACAAAGAAATCGCCAATTGAGCTGCACTTTAATTCACAACATTGCTAGCAACCAAAAAGTCCCCGACAGAGAAAAAACAGAGGGAAAAACAAAATGAGCGCCATTCGCATCGTAACATTTCGGGTTTTTTTTTGGTTTTTTTTAATAGCTTGAAAAATACATGTAAAAATTAATTGCGGGGAAAATATACTACCAATTGCCCCAACTACCGGAGAAACAATATCTCCTTTCCATTGCACAAACAGCCAAACACAGTAAAAGCAGAAAAACGCTGCCGCGTCAAGGGAAATTGCAGCTGCAGGCAAAACAATGGCGGCCAAGCGCGCCAAAATAAGAATAAAGTTCGGGGGAGAAAACCACTGACCAGACCGACGAAGAAGCAGGAAATCCGTGCCACTGAAAAACAGATAACCTCCGATGCCGCACAAAACATGGTTTAGCCTCTGGCCCGACAGGAACCGTCAATACAGCTCCCAAGCTATACAGACCTGTCCAAGAGCGAGCACGCGCTTAACAGTTCGCGCCTCTCTCTTTTTTTTTTTTTTTTTTTTTTTTTACAACTACCGCCGCTAACAACGCCGGATAGCAGAGGAAAAATAATGAAGATAACAAAAAAACGCCGATTAAAGTCACAGACGCTGACTTTTCACTTTTTTTTTTTTTTTTTTTTAAATAGCTCCGCCAGAAAAGAAAATAAAGACTCTTCAAACAGAATAAGACAGAAGAGCTACCTGCTCGTTATAAGACTGGGGAAAGCAAAAACTACTTCCTTTAAATTCCTTTCATTTGAATTAATTTTTTAAATTTTCTTTTACTTGATTTAATTCTTTAAAAGCAGCTGCCTGTTAAAAGTGGCTGCCTCTCCCAAAGACGGTACACCTTTCCAGAGAAAGGGACGGCCCTTCCCTGGGGAGGAAGGGGGGTGGACTCGAGACACCCGAGTTTAACACCCCAGAGGCTGTCAAAGAAAGAAAAGAAACCCTGTCAAGCCTCTAATTACGATTCCAGGCACAGAAAAAGTATTATAAATATATCTGTAATATCTTATAGAGAAAAAGAGAGAGAGAGACTAATGTGCTCACTTCCTACCTGCTGGGAGACTGAGAAAATACTGAGGCTAAGGTCACATGGCCAGGGCTCCTATTGGCTCTCTAGAGTCAGAGTTTTTTCTCAGTCTCCACCTGCTGGTAGGCGGGCACAACCCAACAGTCCAATCCTGGTCCGGTCCGGAGGGATGCTAAGGAAAACAGTGTTTAAGAATTTATGTATTGGGATTTATTAACCGCTTTTATGAAGATTCACTCAAGGCAGTTCTGAGGAAAGCAATATAGAAAATAAAACAAGGATTAAAATACCTCTATTACTCTATGGTAAAACCTCACCTCAAGTAGTGTGTACAGTTCAGGTCACTGCATCCCAAAAATGATAGTGAAAACAGATAGCTGTCATGTAAATGTTAACACCCGCATGTTAGAATTGCCCCATTGAGGCTCACTGGTACTAAGGTTCTGTGCACTGAGCGTCTCTTATCCTATTCAGAATTGTAGTTCACACATATGGAAATACCAACTAGAGACAGGAGATGCTCAGTTGTGAGTTACAACTAACGACCCAAGAAAGATCACATTGGTATCTGCCTTGAGTCACTATGGACAAGACATTGAAACTTAAGGGCCATGTGTTGGCTGCTAAAAATAAACAGGCAAATTACACATCAAGGATTATTCAAAGATGGACAGCTACTGCATATCACAATATCTCTGTGCAGTTCGCTGATGCAACAGTACCTCAAGTACTGTGTGCAGTTTTGGTTACTTCATCTGAAAAGGTATTAGGGCAACTAGAAAAGGGCCAGAGCAAGGTGGCAAAAAAATGATAAAGTGGAAGAGCAAATCCCTTCATGGAGAAAAGCTGGCAAGGGCTCTTCAAAATTAGGCCTTACCTGCTAATTTGCTTTCCTTTAAGGCCCTCCAGACTAGACAGATGGGTTGTGCACTCCTGTCTCCACCCACCTGCTGCTAGGAGTTCATAACCCATGTGTCACTAAGGAACAGTTAATTAGCCTTTCAAACACAAAAGAGAACACCCATGATACTAATGTCCTGCAGATCAAAGCAAACTAGATTTTTTTTTTTTCATGGAGTACATCAGTGGTTCCCAAACCTAGTCCTGGAGGCCCCCCAGCCAGTCAGGTTTTTAGGATATCCACAATGAATAACCATGCAGATTTGCAAGCACTGCCTCCACTGAATGCAAATCTCCCTCATGAATATTCATTGTGGATATCCTGAAAACCTGACTGGCCATGGTGCCTCCAGGACCAGGTTTGGGAACCACTGCAGTACATAATTAAGCTCTGAAACAACCACATTTAAAAGAGGTTTCATAATTTCCTATAAGAAAAAAGTTCACACACATTAGGCAGGTAGACTAGGGAAAACTATTGTTCATTCCTAGAACTGAGCTATGAGAGAAACAGATCAAGTCAGTGGTTCCCAAACCTGGTCCTGGAGGCACCCCAGCCAGTCAGGTTTTCAGGATACCCAGGATGAATATTCAGATTTAACATGTAGTGCCTCCACTGCACACAAATCTCTCATGAATATTCATTGTGGATATACTGAAAACCTGAGTGGCTAGGTTGCCTCCAGGATCAGGTTTGAGCAACACTGAATCAAGTGTTTGGGATCTGCTAGAGCAGGGCTGCATGAATGTCAATACTATCCCTAACCAGCCACACTACATGATGTAAAACCTGGAAGTGTACAGAGATCAAATAAGTTAAAACAACCAAATGCTGGAAGAGTGGCTGTTGTGAAAATATTTGCAAAATAGTGTTTAAAGTCACCAAAACTCTAGTTAATGACCTTTCTGTACTTCCCATGGTTTCACGTTGCCCATCCATACTAGACACTTGGATCCAGCATCCTAACTAGTCTGGGTCATGTGTTTACACCACCAGTGATTTCCAACAGGGTGAATCCATTTTTGTATCAATTAACCAAGACTGGATAAAAAAAAAATTTTTTAGGTTCCACAGTGGCTCCTCCTGTGGCGATTGTTTCTCAAAATCTTCCATCATCTCCTTTTTATGTTGAAAAAGTTGCAGAACATCAAGAAATATCTCCACCTTTCAATTAGTGGTTCCATCTTTAATCCTTTCTAGGACTGATTATTGTAACAGTGTTTTTTCAGTTTGTACTAGTCTACAGCTAATACAGAATACGGCAAGCCAGGCTGATTTATTCTCTGAAACAATTTGATTCAGTAACACCATATATTTTTACAAGATAGTAAAGGGCCTCACCATGCAATATCCTAAAAGCAAACAAGAGTCCCAAGTTTAAACTGCATCCTCAACTCTACCAGCAGCCCAACGGTTAATATTTCCACTGGTTGTTGTCTGATCGTTTACAAGACCATCTACTGCACTTTCCCTCTTGTTTGTAATGGTAGATTTGAGGGAGTATTATCTACTTCTATTTCTTATAGGGCAAGTATCATTGTGGAACTCTACCATTATGAAATGTATATTTTAGGAAGTCACTTAAGACTTGGTCCAGAAGTATTTCAGTGCATAGAAACTGGTCTTTAGTTGATTTTTTTCCCCTTTACTGTACTTATTAGCTGATTAATATATAACACTAGTAAAAAAGGCCCATTTCTGGAACGAATGAAACGGGCGCTAGCAAGGTTTTCCTGGGAGTGTGTATGTTTGAGAGAGAGAGAGCGCCAGAGTGAATGTGCAGGTGTGTGAGAGTGAGACTGTCTGTGTGACAGTGTGTGTGTGTGTGACAGGGCCCCCTCCCCTGTTCCTAATGCCCCTCACCCCGTTCCCTCCCCTCCTTTTCCTCCTCCTTCCCACACTTTGGGTTCCTTAAGGCTTTCAAAAGTCTATATACCCCCTTGGCCCTAACACCCAGTATCCGGACACCCCACCGCTTTCCTCCTCACCCCTCCCCGAAGATGTAATACTTTCACGTCCTTCATTTTTTTTTTTTTTTTAAAGTGTCCTATCTACCCTGTGTACAAATGCCCGGTATTCAGATTGTGTTCCTCTCGTAAATTTTCATTTCTTTCATTCATTCAGAACTTGCCCCCCCCCCCCCCGAACACTTTTGGTTCCTTCAGTCTTTTAAAACTCTCCTATGTACCCTGTGTGCTACTCCAGCAGTCAGATTGTTTTCCTGTCCCAAATTTGCATGTCTTTCATTCATTCACAACTGCCCCCCCCTTCTCCAGTTTAACACTTTCGTTTCCTTCAGTCTTTTAAAACTCTCCTATCTACCCTGTGTCCTAATGGCCAGCACTCAGATTGTTTTGCTTTGCCAAATTGTCTGTCACTGATGTCACTGAGGTCAGTGCTTGCCTGCCTAGCAGACCACTTCCGGCAGGCACGGTCCCAAGCACATCCTGTTGGAGGTGAGGATTATATAGGATGAGGTTCATTCTTAATATGTAACCTGTTTGTAAATATTTATAGTATTAGGGGGCTAAAAGTCCAGTATAATGTAATGTATTCTTGAAAACATGTTTTGTGAGTAAATGCAGGACGTTGCTTCAAATTATCAAGGAAAACTCATCTCACACAAAACCAGTTTTGGTATTATTTTAATTTCTATCACAAGAAACTCAACATTTAAGAGGGTGTGGCAGCAGCGACGGCAGCGGCTTGACTCCTCTGAACAGACACTCTTGTGTGGGTCTTGGCCAGATGATCGGTGTATTCCTAGATAAATGAAGAGACACTTGTTACACAAAGATGCAACTGTCTTCAAGATTTCAACCAAAAACAGCAAGCACTCAGACCAGCTCAAGGGCAACAGCATGTGCAAAATATAGTTTCCTTAAAATCTGTTTTTACTCAAGCTGCCAACCTCAAAGCTGGAGAAATCCAGAATTCGAGCAGCAAAGGTGCCTATACTTAGCAAAAATATCCTACAAGAAATATGAAACTCCTTACAATATTTATAAAACAAACAATTTTCTACCAGAAACTGCCAACCCAGGTCAGGATACAAAATCGTATGCATTTGGAAACACTGTCGCTGACTTACTTTGGACACATCATGCTAAAAGAAAGACCATTAGATAAAGACACTATTGCTCGGCAAGGTTGAACATCAACACGAAAAAGGAAGACAGGCTATGAATATCACCTAAGACCAAAGTTCAGGTCATGAGTAAACCCCAACTCAACAACACTTTATATAGGACCTGCTATCTCTGCCCACTGCTCTCTCCACAGACAAGACTCCAGGTTGTTTGCAGAGAATGTGGTATAGAACAATTCACTGCTCCAAAATTTACCCAAGACATTTCATGCCTGTTCTCACCTGGTAAGGAGACTTGGTGAAGACAGTTTCCTTCCAGAGATCAGGAGTCAAATAGCTGTAGGTCTTAGAGATCGCGTCAAAAGTGGCCTTTGCTGTATAAACAAGACAAGAGTTAACAAGTGTACTATTTTCATGGTAATCATTACGCCCCCATAAATTTAACCTGTAGTTTCAAAGAACGAACAGGGAGACCACTTTAGGTCAATCTGCCGTGCAAATGAAACTCCTCTCTCTCTCTCTCCATTAACGACAACTACACTACCCAATCAAGTGTAGCTGAGCAGAGCTGAGAGAATTTACATCTTAAAACACCCCAAATGGTATGCACGTTCTGAAAAATATTCCCCACCGACCAAAAAATGCCATACTGGAGGATTTCTGCTGAGTTTCTGTACATTTACATCAAAGCTAACTAGCAACTCACCAAAGTTACCCAGTGTGGCTGTGCAACCCCTGGCTGAGGTGTAGCAGTCATCGATACCTGCCATCATCAGTAACTTCTTGGGAACTGGGGCAGACACTATGCCAGTACCACGGGGTGCAGGAATCAACCGCACTAGAACTGAGCCACAACGACCAGTGACCTGGGAAAGAGATCCAAAGGACATTCATGTTTGTTATGTGAATCTGCAATGGTTTAAGTGCATTCCACAAAATGTGCCATCTTTTTGAAAGGACAATCTTCAGTTCACCGAACAAGCTTCTGTTGCATAACCCTGTTGGGAGGTTAGTATAAACTGAGAAGTATATCCCAAATTAACCCTTTTCCTGCAGGTTATGTTGAAGTATATTTTAACAAACCAAGAACAAATACTCAGGACTCACTGGAAATAAATGTGTTAAAACAGACATTTCTTTTATGAGTCAATATGAATTTATCATGTTTAGGGATACGTTAAAAGCCTTATTTGCAAAACTGATAGAAAAACTTACTTTGCAGGGAACAGTGTGGGGCTTGCCAATCTTGTTACCCCAATAGCCACGTCGGACAGGCACAATGGAGAGCTTAGCAAGGATAATTGCCCCACGGATAGCTGTAGCAACCTCCTTGGAGCACTTTACACCAAGACCAACGTGTCCATTGTAGTCACCAATAGCAACAAAAGCCTGCAAATATAAAATCAGCAAGTCTTTAGAAGTGCACCTCTGTGTAAAGATACACACAAAATCACAATCCTAGCTACTGCAGATGTTTGTGGATTATTTCATTAACCCCTAAAGCTGATTTCATCCATACAGCAACACTACATTATCTTAACACCTATATTGCTGGAAGTGGCTGTACAGTTACTCTAGAACACAAATGCAGATACTGTACAAATCTGACGACAAGTCAGAGCAAATGTTCTGGCAGCTTCATATTTCTAAGTCCAGTTACCTTGAACCTGGTTCGCTGTCCTGCCCGGGTCTGTTTCTGGACTGGCATGATCTTCAGAACCTCATCCTTCAGCGAAGTCCCCAGGAAGTAGTCAATGATTTCAGACTCCTGCAGCAAATGCCAAATGTTTACTGTAACAGCACTGCATCCTAACGGCAATCGGGTAAGGAGGGGAACAGAAATACAAACTAATTTCTCTTACAATCTACAGCTTCCACCAATTAAACTAATGCTCCCACTGCTTCTACAGAAGTCTCGGTACATAAAATGCCACCACAAGGTCCAGTTTGCTTTTAATACTGTAGCTTTTGACAGAAAACAGCTTTAATTTTGCTTTTAAACTACTCAACCTCAACTCACATGGCTAGAATGGCTTTAAAGAATTAATGGCCCTTTACATTTCCAACTCCCAGACAAAACCTATAAACCTTGTCCTGGAGGGCACCCCAGCCAGTCAGGTTTTCAGGATATCCACAATGAATATTCATGAGATTTGCATGCACTGCTTCTACTGCATGCATGCAAATCTCTCATTGTGGGTATCCTGAAACCCTGACTGGCTGGGGTGCCCTCCAGGACCACGTTTAGGAACCACCGGTCTAACAAAAAGCAATTTACAGATCACCACATTTACATTTAGAAACAGATTACCTTAATAGGAAGAGAAAAGAGATAAATCTCCTCCAGGGACTTGATCTTCACGTCTTTTACCAGGCGACCGAGCTTGGTGACAGGAATCCACTAGCAAAACAGATTCAAGGGTTCAACATTAAGCAGTACTACAGCACATACCCCCAGTTACAGATATATATATTACTACTGCAAGTCCAAACGTAGCTCAGAACATTGACTGGGTACAAGAGGCATATTTTTAAAACTGGAGTCTGTTGGCATCGCACATGTGACTGAGCCCAAGGAGTGCAGAAGATGCATCCTTGGAGGGGCACTGCCTCCATCTAGAACTGGTTTTCAACCCAGTCCTCAAAGAGGTCCTGGCCAGTCGGGTCTTCAGAATACCCACAATGAATATGCATGAGATAGTGCATACACATCTCTCATGCATATTCATTGTGGATATCCTGAAAACCAACTCACCAGATGGTCCACAAGAACAGAGTTGAAAACCACTGGTCTATAAGACAGATGCAAAGGGCAAAGAAAAAAAAAAGGAAAACAGGCTAAATGACAAGCAAGCCTTCATATTTTCAAAGTTGGGTGACATCATCCGACAGAGCCCTATGTGGACACAGCCTAGTGAGACCGAGAACTTTCTAGTAGCTTCCCACTGCACAGGCACTGAAAGGGGAAAGGGGCTTGATATACCGCCTTTCTGTGGTTTTTGTAGCTACATTCAAAGTGGTTTACATATATTCAGGTACTTTTTTTTTTTTTTTTTGTATTTGTACCCCGCACTTTCCCACTCATGGCAGGCTCAATGCGGCTTAGGTACTTATTTGTACCTGGGTCAACGGAGGGTTAAGTGACTTGCCCATAGTCACAAGGAGCTGCAGTGGGAATCAAACCCAGTTCCCCAGGATCAGAGTCCGCTGCACTAACCACTAGGCTACTCCTCCACTCGTTAAAAGCAGCCTGAAAAAGATGTTTTTAGCCTAGATTTGAAGACAGCCAGAGTCAAGATAAAAAGTAACAGTTTAGAGTTCACAGTGAAGATGGGTACAGATAAAAGATTTACCCAACGAACCTGCATATTCATATATAGGTGTATTTTGGGAAGGGTATGGGGGTGGTGCCTCTCAAAGTATTGTAGCTGCTAGTACCCCCTCATTCAATTACCAATATGACTTCATTATCCTATACCATCCTCTCTTTCCACAGTAAGGAGATATTTGTTAACCCACATATTTAAGTACACTAAAAATTTAAATATGGTAATATCTATTCCAATATTGCCACATGAGATAAAAGCTATTAGTTTCAGCAGTTTTACCTCCTTTTCATCGGCCTTTCCGCCACGGGCCCCACGGCCTCTACCGCGGCCCCTTCCCCTGCCACGACCACGGCCCCGGCCGCCAGTGCCAAAGCCTCCGCGGAAGCCTCCTCGATTACCACCGGCGTCATCCGCCATTTGCTATAAGGGAAAAAATTTAAAGTGATTGCACCTTACAATCAGAAAAATAATTGCACAATTGAAACAAATCAGTGTGATCAGACTAATGCAGCCCCCCCCCCCCCCCCCCCAAGGCTGAATGAATTGCAGGGCTCATGCAATGCATAAAGCCTCCATCCACTAATTGACTGAGCTGGTCCACAAGCTAAAACTAAAGCCCAAATACAGACCCTGACAGGGAGAGGGCTGAGAGCTGGAAACCATGCCCCACCCCCACAGTGTAAGCCAGGGTGCAAATAGTTGCATTTCCCCCGCGCGAGGCGTCACAAGTTTTCCAGCTCAGTAATAGTTTTAACCAGCCCTTACCTGCTCCTTCTCCCACCTCCCTTCCTATATACACTCGGGCTCTGCTTCCGCATAACATGGGTCCAGGCTAAAGCCCTGGCCTAGCTCGAGCCCAGCAAACATTAAAGCAACCATCATCGGTTCTCCCCAGACACAAAATAGTGAAGACGCAACCTGAGCCACACTCTACAGAACCTCATGCACGCCAAGACAGCGGTATAGCCAGTCGGATGGCAGCGATACACCGCTAATAAACTCAGGCCCACCGCCAGCACTTACGTGATTATATGGAACAAGAAAGAAGGCAGGCCCGCGGCCCAGTATTTATAACCTTGGCGGATCTCGCGAGATCAGGTGGTGAATTACTCCCCGCGGGGCGGGTTTTCAGGGACGGGCTTGTGTGATCTATACAGAGCTCGGGGTTCGGAGGACGTAATGCGCTGCGGTGGTTATACATAGTAAGGGGCCCGTGACGTAGCCGCAGCAGGTCTGTGTGGCAGAGGCCGGCCCCGGAACCAGGATGACAATAGACGTGAAACGGATAAAGGCCTGGTGCTGTTTCCGCTGTGCGCGTGGAGTAAGTGGGAGATGGTGGTCGTTTTGGGAGTAAGTTTGGCTGAAGGAGTTTCTGTGTTTTGGCCTAGACTGAAAATCCTTTGTGGCCTGTTTGGTGCTACTGGGGAGGTCTCTGGGCCTAGAGGAAGTTGAGTGTTAAGCTTATTCCCCGCTTCACTGTGGTCGGGGGATGAAACCCACGCTCCTACACTGCATGTAAGGGGGGGGGGGTCGCTGTAAGTAGGGAGGGGGCTTCTACTACTACTACTTAATATTTCTATAATGCTACTAAATGTATGCAGTGCTCTCTACCCTGGCTCTAAGGGCAGGGGGGGTCACCCTGGCTGTAAGGGTGGGGAGGGGGTCTTCTAAATATTTCTATAGTGCTACTAGACATATGCAGTGCTGTGGGTCACCGTGGCCTACCCTGGCTGTAAGGAGGGGGGTCTTGTACTAAATATAATGCTACTAAATGTATGCCACGCTCTGGGTTGCTGTGGCCTACCCTGGCTCTAAGGGCAAGGGGGGGGGGGTGTTTCTGTGGCCTACCCTGGCTCTAAGGGTGGGGGGGTCTTCTACTAATTATTTCTATAGTGCTACTAGTATGCAGCGCTGTAGGTCGCTGCAGCCTACCCTGGCTGTAAGGAGGGGGGTCTTGTACTAAATATAATGCTACTAAATGTATGCAGCGCTCTGGGTTGCTGTGGCCTACCCTGGCTCTAAGGGCAAGGGGGGGGTTTTCTGTGGCCTACCCTGGCTGTAAGGGGGGGGGGGGTCTTCTAAATATTTCTATAGTGCTACTAGATGTATGCAGCGCTGTGGGTCACCGTGGCCTACTCTGGCTGTCAGGAGGGGGGTCTTGTACTAAATATAATGCTACTAAATGTATGCCACACTCTGGGTTGCTGCAGCCTACCCTGGCTCTAAGGGCAGGGGGGTCACCGTGGCCTACCCTGGCTGTAAGTAGTAGTGGTGGTGGTGGGTCTTTTACTACTACTACTAATTAATATTTCTATAATGCTACTAAATGTATGCCACGCTCTGGGTTGCTGTGGCCTACCCTGGCTCTAAGGGTGGGGGGGTCTTCTACTAATTATTTCTATAGTGCTACTAGTATGCAGCGCTGTAGGTCGCTGCAGCCTACACTGGCTGTAAGTAGTAGTGGTGGTGGTGGTGGGTCTTCTACTACTACTAATTCATATTTCTATAATGCTACTAAATGTATGCAGCACTCTCTACCCTGGTGCTAAGGGCAGGGGGGGGGTCACCCTGTCCTACCCTGGCTGTAAGGGTGGGGGGGTCTTCTACTAAATATTTCTATAGTGCTACTAGACGTATGGAGGGCAGGGTTGCTGTGGCCTACATTGGCTGTAAGGGGAGGGCAGGGTTGTGGCCTACTAGATGTATGCAGCGCTCTGGGTTGCTGTGGCCTACTGTGGCACTAAGGGCGGGGGGGGGGTCACCGTGGCCCACCCTAGTTGTAAGGGGGGGGGGTCTTCTACTACTAAATATTTCTATAGTGCTGCTAAATGTATGCAGCACTGTAGGTAGCTGAAGGGAATAAGCCCTGTGGCACATCGGTGTGCCTAATAGTCCGTGAGTGTTTGGTATAGCTTCCTATCTTATTAATGCTTCTACAGTCTTGATTGCTGTTGGAAGGTGATAGAGAATAGGCTCTCCGGGTGGGGGATGCCCTGCCCTATGGTGTATTGCTGGTTCTGACTTGTAACCTGGATCTGACCTGTGTGGTAGTTCTGGCCCACAAAACAGATCTGTTTAGTTTCCTAAGCTGGTCCAATATCTCCTCATTTACTAGTTGTAGCACATACAGAGTAGAGCTTGGGAGTGGGTCGGTGATGTTATAGAGATCTGGGAGACACTTCTAGTGCTGGGTTCTGCTCTGCTCTTCATGCCAGGAACCACATGGCACTAGACTGCCCCAACTCGACATTTCGTAGAGTGGAGGAGTGGCCTAGTGGTTAGGGTGGTGGACTTTGGTCCTGGGGAACTGAGGAAGTGAGTTCGATTCCCGGCACAGGCAGCTCCCTGTGACTCCGGGCAAGTCACTTAACCCTCCATTGCTCCATGTAAGCCGCATTGAGCCTGCCATGAGTGGGAAAGTGCGGGGTACAAATGTAACAAAAAAAAATAGATTATAAGCTCCTTTTGAGCAGGGACTGGCCTTCTTTGCTAACTTATACAGCGCTGTGTAACCCTAGTAGCACTCTAGAAATGTTTAGTAGTAGTTAATAACAAAGTTAACCTTTATGCTGTCACTGCAACAGGAAGGCTTTAACTCTATAACCTTATCAGTCACTTAATAAACTCTAGCAGACTTCAGTCCAAGACTTCTGTTATGCCCAGAGGGCTCATCTTTTCCACTACTTGGGTATGTTTACAGGGGCTCTTTCAGGGGCAGTATACATATTCACAAGGCTCCTGTCCATGCATATCCTGTAGAGAGACCAAGGCTGTACTCTCCTCACAGTATAACTTCTCTGTATCAGGGCCTAACCCTTCTCCTTCAGTGACCCCACTCTGGGTCCACCCTGATCCTGGCACAAGCTCTCCCTAACTCTGGTCCCCTGCTCCCAAGCTGGCCATCCTCTACCCACCCATTGCACACTGGCTGTAAGGTAGGGGTCTTCCAGTAACGGAATTCAAACGTGTGGGATAAACATAAAGGAATCTTCCTCAGAAGGAAGGGATCCCCAGAAGCTTAGCCAGTGGTGGGAGGCAGGGCTGGTGGTTGGGAGGTGGGAATAGTGCTGGACAGACTTGTACAGTCTGTGCCCTGAAAAAGACAGGTACAAATCAAGGTAAGGTATACACAAAAAATGGCACATGAGTTTATCTTGTTGGGCAGACTGGGTGGAGTGTGCAGGTCTTTCTGCCGTCATCTACTATGTTACTCCTCGTTGCCACTACATAGAGCTGCAACTGGCCTCCCACAGCCAAAGGATCTCTGTTTTCAAGGATTCCCCACGCTGTCCTCCAGGTCAATGGTAGGGCACAATGTAGGCAGTTTAAACCTGTAGGCAGTCAGACCCCCCCCCCCCCCCCCCCCAAAAAAAAAAAAGCACTCTTCAGTCCCTCTAGATTGACTACTGTTAGAAACAGGGTACTGGGCTTGATGGACCTTTGGTCTGTCAGTGTGGCAATACTTACGGCACTATCTCTCTGCATTTTGTTTCAAAGCTACTCCACTTGGACTGGGCATCCTCCCACATAGGACCTGCCCAGTCACCACCCTCCCCCCCCCCCCCCCCCGACTCTAGGGAATTTACGCTCTCCGTAATCCCCATCTATTTAATAGGTGATTACATACTTCTGCTGTTGTGCCTTTTCACTCAAACAGTAGCTGTTACTTCATTGCACACATTTCTCTCGTGAATATCTGTTTTGGGTATCCTGAAAACCTGACTGGGTGGTTCTTGGAGACCATTGTGCTCAGACTAAGGTCAATTGAGGCCAGCGTACTGTATCTGACACTGGCCAGTGTGGGTCACAAATACCTGTTGGATCCCCAAAAGTAGATTTTCTTAACCTACTTTCAGGTGTGAGCAATGGCTTTTGTAAACATTTAGAATGTATTTTTACATTTTTTTTTGTAGGTGTTCCTCTGGAACTCCCAACTTCTTTTGAGCACGTTCAAGTACAAGTTGTGTCCATAAGTCTGAGGTAGTCATCCACATCTAACCTCTTTGTTTTCTAGGTTTGGAACGTAGCAAGTTTCCCATTCAGGAGCAGTGTTTTAAATGTTATCAGATAAGTATAGTAATGCTTTTTCTTACATCCTGAATTCTTTTTATTCTAGTAAAACTTGATTCTTTGTGGTAAATTGTATTTTTCTTCTTATTCTAGGGTGAAACGTAGAATGAACTAACTCTGATCAACATGTTTCTCTGTCCCAGCTAGAAGATATAATGTAAGATGTACTGTACTGGGTCAGAGAGGCTATTGTCAAGGATCAAATGGTCTGAGACCAAGAAATTGTGGTGGGACACTTAAATATTTCCCATAATTTTGGTGCCACGGGCCTTACTAAAAATTCCCAAGTACACCTGGATAAATTGCCTATATCTGTAACATCTTATAAACTCCAGAAGGAAGCTGTCTGTGGCACAAGGCAAATACTACAGCAAGCATTGAAGAAACACATATTCCAATCTCCCTGGCTTAGGAGTGAGGGTCATTAGTCATATTTGCAAAAATAACACATTTTCAGACATTGCTCAATTAGAATCTTTTAATCCAGCTAAAGGACCCACTCTGGTTACTCCATAATACCTCTGATAAAGGTGGCCCAGAATTCCCCTTCCTGGACCCAATAACAGCACTAAATTCATACAGGTGATTAATTCTTCAAACCACAAAAAGGACCCTGTACTAGACAGATGTTCTGCAAAGGGGTTGATATTCTAGACCAGAACATGGGTATTGAAATAGTCTTTATCATGGAAAGACCACTTCCTAATCAACTGTCTTCAAGTGACCACCTGAAGCAGTTGCCACCTTCAGCGGTTGGAAGATAAACAAAAAAAGGCTGACTGCAGAGAATAGTCTAGAGGCTTTGACTATTCCTATGTGGATAAAAACTAGTGTTGGAGTTAATTGATATTTTGGGATACTTAAGGCCCTAGAAATGAAATTACATGGAAATACTTTTAAAACAAATAGGAATTTTTTCCTCAATGAATAACTAAGCTCTGCAACTCTGTGCTGAAGGATGTGGTAATAGCAGGTAGCATATCTGGGTTTAGAAGTTCCTGAAGGAAAAGTCATAGGCAGTGGTTTCCAAACTGCCATGGCAAACTCTCAGGGATGCCATGGCAAATCCCAACCTCTCTTGCCATCACATAACCGTTACTGCTCCCCCGATGCAGTGTCTTCTGCTTCTATCCCCACACCCATCATTGCCGCTTTACTAGATGAACAGCAGTGGCAAAATAAGCTGCAGCCACACAGGATTAGACTCCATACAAGTGGCTGCATCTCAGAACAGGAAGTGATGTTTGAGAGGGCAGGATCGTCAGCCAGGTGTAAAGTCTGGTGCTGCATGGCTGCTGCTGCTACTGCTAATCTTGAGAAGCAGCAAGGGTGTGGGGGGGGGAGTGGAGACAGAGAAAAGCAGGTGCTGGATTGGGGTAAGTGGTAGCAGTTTGCGTGATGGCAGGAGCAAGGTTGGGATTTGCTGCGGCACACGCTTGGGGAACTGCTCAACTATGGACTTTCCTCCAGGAATTTTGTCAAAACATTATTTTAAACCCAGATATGCTAACTACTTTTACCACATCCTCCAGCAACACATTCCAACACTTAGCTATTCGTTGAATGAAAAGTGAAAAAAATAATTTTAAACTATGAGGAAATATTTCCCTGTATTGTCTGCTGGTTATTTTGAAAGTGACAAAATTGGTTCACTTTCCCTTTCTACACTAAGGATTTTGTAGACCTCAATCTCCCCTTAGCTGTCTCTTGCAAGCTGAAGCTCCCTAACCTCTTTAGCCTTCTCTCATAGGGGAGGAGTTCATACCCTTTATCATCTGGTTGCTTTTCTTAATTCTACTATATTTTTTGCTGCAGCAATGAGAACTGAACACAGTGCCTCCCAATGAGGTGGTGCCATGGAGCGATAGAAATGTTATAGTATTCTTGGTCTTACCATCCCTTTCCTAATTCCTAACATTCTGTTTGCTCTTTTGGCTGCTGCCATCACACATGGGCAGAAGATGTTGGCATGTTATCTGCAGTAACACCTAGATCTTTTTCTTGGGTGCTGCAACCCCCTCAACAGGACCAGCCTGTCCACTCAAAACTGAACTGCAATGATTTTGCTTCATAACTTGCCAACAAGTCTACTGGACCTACAGGCAGTCTCTGTTAACCAGGAGCACAGAACCTTCCCCCCTCCCTTGTAAAGGGTAGTGGTACACTCTCTGCTAAAGAACCTTGCCCCACCAAGTATCTTAACATCCCGCTTCTAGGAAAGCTTAGAATAGTTTGCATTCAGCTCAGTGACTGTCTAGAAGAGAAACTGGCTAGATCAGTGTCATTCTAGTTCAGTGATTCTCAACCACTGTCACCAAAACTTTTACATAGACAGCTTGTGCTTTACCTAACAACTACCTGTGCTTACAAGCTGGGGAGAGCAGAGTCAGTAGACTCAAGTATTTGAAATACCTATTAACCAGTCCCTATTTCTACTTCCCAACTCCCCAATGATAACTACTGCTACCAGCCCAAACTAGAAATGTGGATGTGCTGGGGGGGGGGGGGGGGGGGGGGGGGGGTTCTAAACATGGTTTCTGGATAGCCTATTTGCAGGGTTTTATTACTATACAGTATGAAAATAGTGACTGAATTATCACAGAAAGGACAGCTGGCATAGTGAAAGGACTTAATGGCGAAGATACTTGCGAAAGCTATTATGAAACGGTGGTGCTCTGTCGAGCGGACCAGAGAATCTACAAGACAAGTCATTAGTTACCAGGCAAGATTGTTTGCTCAAAGTATGAAAATGAGGAGAGAATTTCCTTATATGGAAAAACGTAGCAAAAGAGGTGGAAGTTTTTGAGACCTGTGACAGGAGTTCAATGAAGAATAAAGCAGTCGCAGAACTGCAAGCTGTGAACAGCAACAGTTAAATGTTTGAGATATTTTTCTCCTTCCTTTGTAAAATTAAAGAAAAAAAATAGGTTCTTTGTGTACATTTGTCTAGTAATATAATACTGTCTCTGGTAGTGTAGGAATTTTGTGTTGCTCTTACTGAGGTGACACTGGAATTTAGATACGTTTTCTATGGCAAGCTGTAAGGGCAAGATCCCAGCTCTATACTCTAGAATAGGTGACAAGTTATTGCTGTTAACAGGAAGTTGGTATGAATTTGTCTACTGTCCAACTCCATATTGAAATTTGAATATAGTCCAAAATTGGTATACAATCTGTATTTCTTTTAAGAAAATTTATTTTTTTGTTTAATAAAAACAAATTCTGTTTAAAAATAGCTCATTTCCCTTGCATAATTTTTTTTCAGCTGTTAATTTTTAATGTTCTGTATGTTACAAATGCATGTTTGTCATAATTGAAGAGGTTGAGAAGCGCTGCTGTAGATCCAGACTCCTTATGGAACAGTCCTCGTGTTTGCTAGATCTTCTCGGAACCTGTCAGGAGATTTGCCTTGGTACTACTGGATTTCTCCACAGCTTCTGATACTGAATCAGATGTTGGCTCAGCTGCCAGAAACAAGTTGACACTGTTAAAACTTGTTCTGTTTAACATCTACCTCAAGTAACTAGCTGACCCACTGTGGTTAATGGCTACCTCAGTTTTCTGTCTGTGCAGCTATTTGTATCCATTGAATCTCTTACCTGTGGCACTGAAGCTGCCTGTCTTAATTGAAAACTGGACTAAAAACCGTCTAAATCCAAGTAGAACAGGCCTGCTGTGGGTTCCTAATCCATGCGGTCATATATGCACCATCAAAATCCCCTTTGGCTTCTAAGACCTCTTCTTAACTCATAGCTCAGGAACTGTGGGGTGCAGCTGGACTTATCACTTAACGGATGGCCCAAATCAACGCAACCTTTTGGATCTGCTTCTAGTATCCTATGCTGTTTATGTGTATATGGAGAAGATGAGTCTTGCCACGGTGGTTCATGCTATGACAATATCAAGGCTGAATTACCATAGGGCAGTGTTTCCCAAGTATAGTCCTGGAGTACCCCTTGCCAGTCAGGTTTTCAGGATACAATGAATATGCATGGACTTGATTTGCATATACTGCCCCATTATATGCAAATCTTTAATGCATATTCATTGTGGACATTCTAAACACCTGACTAGCAAGGGGTGCTCCAGGACTGGACTTGGGAAACATTGTGACTACAAAGGAGTTTGCAGCAGTTCCTGTTGATTTAGAATGCTGTAGCATAAGCAATATGATTGTATCAGATGTTCTGCTAATCTAGTGCAGAATTCTGTGGTGGGTGGGGGTTAAAACTTGCCTCTTAATAACCTGTTCTGAAGCTGTACAGGGCCTTTCTCTATAGGCACACACTTATTGTACTTCCTGACAGGCAGAGGGCATGAACTGGCAGTGTGAACCTGTAGAGGCCCTGCACTAGTGCTAAAAAAAATCTTATACAGCTTCAGGAGCAGAAATTGCTAAATTTGGTAGCTACTCTGGCAAGTGAGGCATAACCACAGGGGAGGGGAAGAGGAGATGCGGCAACTGATATGAGTGGGGAAGGGAGGGGGATTCTATGCTCATAGTGGTCTATACCTTTCCCACTGAGCAGCTGCATTTGGCCATTAGGAATAAATAAATTTGGATAATGTTTTGGCTGTTGGAAAACTGGACGAAGGGAAAATATTTCATATTCTAAATGAACAAATGCATGTGAAAACTTTACTAAGCCCATGCACTTTGAGTGAGCTGTATCAGCATTAGCGTATGACAGCTGCTAGCGTGGTTTAGTAAACAGGAGTTAGTTTGACACATGCAGCATTTTGACTTAAAAGAATGTGTAAAGATGTCTGCTTGCAGTTTTAAAATTTTGGCTCATAACCTGCTAGCCTTAGAGGAACTATTGATCCTATCACTTTCAGATGGCCTTAAGTAAAATTAGTAATAACCAGACAGAAGATAACATATTAATAATGCCATGTACTAAACGTGATATAAAACTGAGCAACAAGCATGCATTGAAATGTCTATACGCAAATGCAAGGAGCCTGACACATAAAATGGGAGGGCTGGAAGACATTGCACACAATGAAAAAATTGGATATTAAGCAGCTCTCAGACTTGGTGGAAGGAAGATAACCAGTGGGACACAGTCATACAATGCTACAAATTATATCGTAGTGATAGGGTAGATAAGATTGGAGGAGGGGTCCTATAAAACACTGTTTTTTTTTTAAATCTGTGGATGAATAAGTTATCAACAATCTCAGGATTCAGTCTAGCTCTGCTGTCTTCCACAGTCCTTCCTGCAATAGAAAATGTATTCTCAGAAGATGTGCTGGTAGCAAGAATGTACAGGATCCCCCCTTGCAAATTTTGCCAGTTGTGGCCAGCATGTTTGCTTGTTTTTCAAAAAAAATCAAAACTGTCTGCATCACTCAAACATAAATAACAGTCCAGTTCGTTAACAGGCTTCAAAGTAGAGAATGACGGGGGACAAAGCTCTGGTCCCATCCCTTCAGGATCTGTCCCTGTGTCATTCTCTAGTTGCACACAACTCTTTCAGATTTAATATGCTGCTTACAGGGAGGACCTTCTAAGTGTCATGTTTCAATCATTTTTATTGAAATAACATGTTATCAACCTATATCAAGGGTTTGTACATCACTGAGTAAACAATCCCACCACCCCTCCCCCCCCCCCCCCCATTCCAAGAAAGCAATTCCGACGGTGGCTGACCGCACATACCCTGTCAGTTCAGTACTGGTGTGGTCAAATGCTGCTTTTGGTGTGATGAGAGCGACTGGAGGTGAACAACTCTGCCCCTGCCAGGGCCCTACAATTTCAACATAGGTGGGCCCCCTTTTTGGAGACCCTTATGCCTGCAGCTAGAGGATACTTATTGAACTTATAAATATTGTCTAGATTCCCTTATGCCTGCAGCAAGGGGACACTTATTGAACTTATAAATATTGCCTAGATTTAAGGCATTGATTGGAAGTGCTTGAATGCGTCTTAAGTTATAAAAACTAAATCGTAATGGAGAGAAAGAAAAGATAAAAGTTTACAATCATAATAGAGGAAATAAATAGGAAGTGAGAGATAATGGTTTCCAATCTTATTCCTTAACAATAATAAAGCCTAAAAAAATAATTTACTAAAATTGTTATAGTTAAGGTAGGTCAAATGCATCACGAAGCAGATAGGTTTTTAGTTGGGCCTTAAACTTCTCGAAAGACGACTCTAATTGGAGGGAAACTGGGAAGGCCTTTCACAAGGACTGGCCATTGCCGCTAAAAATGGTGGTTCTGATTTCTGTATGATTTGATCTACCTAAACAATGGTACCATTAATTGATTGTGAGAAGAAGAAATGGAGTGTAAGGTATTAATATTTGAGAAAAATATAAGGGATGACTGCTATGATACACTTTATGAACAAGAGTTAAGATTTTTGAATGTAATTCTATGGGTAATTGGGAGCCATTGTGTTTCTTTTATCAAAGGAGGCATGCTCATTGTATTTCTTTGAACTGGTAAGTAGTTTGATTGCTATATTTTGTATAAGTTGCAGTTGGGCTTGAGTGCAAAAAATGTGCATTAACATGAGTGAGTGTGCACATGAGTCTGCACTGTAGTGGCAACTGTCACAAAGTGTATTAGCACTTGTCAGCTTGCACATACTATGCATCTGTATACAATTGGATGTATGAACATGTCTGCTAAGTGCTGATGAAACAGGTGGGAAATCAGGAGACGAAAGGCAAATTTCGGTTCCAAACAAGGCAACTTTATTGCTAGCAAGTGAACAGCACCGAGTAGCCTCGGGACACTGTGTGTCATAAATCATCTGACGCTTACATTTATACTTCCCTACTGGGCCTGCGCATTTGGCCCCTTACACGTCATACCTGTCATGCGCAGTAAACATTTGTAGTTCTTACAGTACAAAATTGTAGTCCCAGTACGTACACACGTCATAACACTGAAATGATACTGGCAAGAAAAACGAAACTTAGCAGCTTATTCTGTACACACAATGCTCCTTTCTAGCACAGGAGATAAGGTGCGGCTCAGGAATGCAGGGGGGTGTCAGCACCCTCCAAGGTCGCCTATTCAGATGGCGTTGCTACGTGCAAGCTGGTCTTGTATAGGCCTTGCAAACTACTGTTACAAGCTATATATCTAATAGCCCTGCATTCTGTCTGTACATTAGTAAACAGCAAACTTGTCTTGTTAGTAAACAGTAAAACTGGATAAGGCACAAATGTCCAGTGCAGTAATAAGGTGTGGCCAAACAGCCAAAAGCAGAGGTAGAGTGCATAAGTAAAAGTCCATCAGTAGGCACAAAACATGAGGTTGTCCTGTTGCTCAGTAGTATTCAGGTAGTACCGGCGTTCCACTCCTTCATTCCCCCCTTTTGATACTTGAACATCCATTCTGGTGGAGAGTATCACCTCCACGAACCCTGAAACGGAAAGAAAGGACAAGGATAGTTAGAGAGGGAGGCAACAAGCGAGCCCTAAGCCCTTGCGCAGCCGTTGGTTGCTTCGCCGGGGTTGAGACGGAGGGCCCCTAGTGGAATCCCCCCCCCTTTGTAGCCGGTCTTTTGCTGGCACAAGGGTGATGGCCCATTGAGTGACTCAGGGGGTTCAAAGTGCACATCAGCCACAAGGTGCTTCATCGTCAGCTTCATCAGACTGGGGGATGGGGGAGTACATCTGGAGAGCCATAAGTTGAGCAGCAGCACGGCGGTCAGCGATGCTTTCCATGGTGGAGCGGAGACACCTGAAAACTAAGGGGAGAGACAAAGGTATTATTAGGCAAGACAGCAAGAACAGGCCACCCATGACGAGGAGGCCGTGCAGGCTCCCGGAGGTTGGGAGCCAGCTGGTGAGGGAGGAAGTCCAATCCCAGGCACTGTTCCAGGTCTGGACGGGGACGTGGGCTAGCTTGACCATCCGGTCAGTTATCTCCCTGATGACATGGCTCTGGTCATCAATCTGTAAGCAGCAATTACTGAGGTTAAACTTGCCACACACCCCGCCCTCCTGGGCTAAGAGGTAGTCAAGAGCCAAGCGATTTTGGTAGACGGCGGTAATGAGCTTAGTGTTCTGTCGAGCTAGGATATTGAGGGCCAGGGCAGAATCGTTAGTGAGGATTTCGAGTACGGCCTGTAGGCGAATAATGCGATTTAGCATGTAGATAGGGGTGCGGTATCCCCATGTACCATCTTCAGCCCACGTGGCCGGTCCATAGTAATGAATGATGCGTTCAGGCGGCCACTCATTGTCTTTCCAGTCTCCAATTTGGACCTTGGGCTTGACGGGTGGGGAAGACCGTCGTCGTCGGGTAGGATTATCAGGCCCCTTTTCCACGTAAAGGGGGATACCCAAAGTTTCGCCAACTTGTATGGGCAGAAGGAAAAAACTAGGTCGGACCGTGCCCAAGAGGCAGGTACCGTACCAGCGGGTCGGGAGCTGTTCATAGGCCCTGCGTCCGCAGATATAGTAGTAGCCCGCCGGGGCTACCCACTTGAGGGAAGCGTTCCCTCCGTAGGTCCATGTCATGTTCAAGGTGGGTTCTGTCCAGATAGGCTCCGGGGCGGGCAGGTTGTCCGTTTGCCACCAGGTCGTCCGGCTGCCATTGTAGTGAAGAACCCCCGTACAAGCAGAGTCTCCCACTGGTACAGAGTAACGCTTCGATGGCGCTCGACTAGCGCAGAGGGTACCTATGATGTTTGTTCTCAGGGCCCATTCGTACGGCTTCGGCCGTTGGGGAAAGGTAATGTTAGTGGTGTTGAGTGCATCCCATGTGTGTTGTCGGATCTCTCTCGCTTCCCAGGGCCATTGTTCACCCATGTCGGTGCCTCCACAGACGAAACAGTTGGCAATTCCGAGGGAGAGGGCGATGTTTTCAGCCAAATTAAGGAACATATTTCGGGCTTCTGGGGAAATGGGGAATTTAGTCTCGGTCTGCTCAGCACGAGCAATTTCATCAAATACGTCTTGGTAGCCGACAACAGTAGTCTGGTAGTGCGTAGGAGGCTTCGTTTCGAGACTCTGATATATGGTAATATATGTCAACGGATCCATTCCTCCGCCGTCAATGCCGAGGCCCCACGTTCCTCTCCAGGGCATGTCGTAACCTCGGATGGGCCAGTCTAGGGACACATAGTTACCAGAACCTCGACGAAATTCGCCCAGGCCGGCGCATCCGGCATATCCTCCTCCCGTATAAGCACATACTCGGTCCCAGCCCGAGGCTCGAGTATCGCCGGCGCATGGGAGCCACACCCACGGGGAGCAGCATCTCATGTCTGGACTGAAGGGGCAGACATACTTGTGGTCCTTAACGTATGCCTCTCGCCAACTCTGGCTACCACACTTGCGAGACCAAGGGTGCTTGTCCATGGCGGCACAGACGTCGAAGGTGAGGGTTGCTACAGTTTGGATGCCACCGACAAGGATACGAGTGGAATTAATGTAATACAGAATGCCATCTCCCTCGACTCCCGGAGGTCCGGCCACATACGCAGGGAGTCCTACGCTGAGGGTGACATTGTAGTATCTTGGTTTGGTGGGGCTGTGACAGATAGTGAGATTTCCTTGGAGGCATCTGTGGAACTGTTGGAGGCCATTCGGAGTGATGAGGGCACAAGTCGGGAGAAACTGGCAACCGCCTTCCGGGGGCTGCGTCTGGTGAATGAGGGTAGTGACTAGGTGATATCCTCCCTCTATACGGTGGCGCACGAGGCGCAAACATTCAGTACAGTTCTGGCTCAAGGGGTAATAGCTCGGGACTGAGCAGAGGAGGAGTAGTAGGCTCAGCATCATATATGCGGTGGAAGGTATCCGAGCCTTTGCAGCAAGAAGATGATAAGGCCCACGATTATGGCTGCGATAAAGAGAGAGCCAAAAACGCAGTGGGTCCAGAAACTGAGTTCCTGTTGCTGGGCAGGCATGAATCTGGTGGTTCACGTCTTTCTTAGAGTCAGCCGTAATGGAGCGTCAGGATGTTGGTGCGCAGTCCAACGCTTCAGGGAGCCGCTAGTGGGAGCAGCAGGCTTCAATCGGGTCCAATGTATCCACACTGGGCTTCCTGCAATTTTAACAGCGGTGGAGGTCGTTAGGAGAACAAGGGAGGGCCCCTTCCATTTTGGCTTTAGGCAGTCAGATTCATCCCACTCTTTTACCCATACCTCGTCTCCCACCCTGAACCTGTGCGTCGGATTGGTGAGGACCAAGGGAGCTACTCTTTCAGTGTACTGCTGGATGTCTTGCACTACCTGGTGTAAGGCTCTCATCTGTTTTACTAAGGAACTCTCACCCTGTATCTGCAAGGAGTCGGGAAAGGAGGGCAGTGGTGGTGGCCTAGCGTACATCATCTCGTAAGGAGTAAGGCCTGTAGCCTTGGGGGTACACCTAAGATGCAGCAAGGCCAGGGGGAGCAGGTCGGGCCACTTGGCTTTTGCTTCTTGGCATAGCTTGGCAAGCTGGTTCTTCAGGGATCGGTTAGCCCTCTCTACTACTCCACTGCTTTGGGGTCTCCATGCACAATGCAACTTCCAATCGAGGCCCAGTCTGGTACTGAGCTGTTGTGTTACTTCACTGGCGAAGGCGGGACCGTTGTCAGAGTTTATTTGCTTGGGGAGGCCGTATCTGGGTAGGATTTGATGAAGCAGTAGGGAGGTAACTTCTTTAGCCATTTCCGTTCTAGTAGGCTGGGCTTCAATCCATCCGGTGTAGGTACACACGGCGACGAGGATAGCTTTGTAGCCGCGCGCCGGGGGCATGTGTGTGAAGTCAATCTGGCACACGTGGAAAGGGCTGGTGCCTCGGAGAACATGTCCTGGCATAGGGCCGGGCCCCGTTCGAGGGTTGTTCCGGGCACAAGTCGCGCATCGGCTGGAAGCGTTTTTGGTCCACAGGGATAGTTTGTTGATGTAGTAGGTCTTCTCAAGTAAGCGCCCCAGGGCGTCCCTTCCCAGGTGGGTGCGGTCGTGAGCCTCCTTGGCCACCGTCCAGGCCAAGGCTTCGGGTATCCATATGCGCCCATCCTGTAGTATCCACCAGCCATTGCGTGACTGTAGACCCTCTTGTTGGGCCCATTCCGTTTCTTGGGGGGTGTAAATAGGGGTCTCCGTAGGGAGCTGGACGACGAGTACGGGGTCAGGAGGGTGAGAGGAGTAGGGGAGCTGACTTGCCCTTTTTGCAGCGTCGTCTGCCCGCTGATTTCCCCGGGCAATAGGGTCCGTTCTTCCCGTGTGGGCCCTGCAATGCATCACAGCCACCTTCTTCGGCTTCCATACCGATTCGAGTAATTGGCAGATCTCAGCGGCATTTGCAAGTCCTTTCCCTTCTGCTGTCAAAAATCCCCTCTCCTTGTACAAGGCTCCGTGCACCTGGAGGGTGAGGAAAGCGTATTTGGAGTCGGTGTAAATGTTAACAACTTTTCCTTCAGCCCACAGGAGGGCTCTGGTGAGGGCGATTAGCTCCGCTTTCTGGGCTGATGTTCCGGGTGTCAGAGCCATAGCCTCGATCACATGGTCCTCAGATACCACCGCATAGCCAGCTCTTCGAATTCCCTCTATCACCTGGCTGCTTCCATCGGTAAAAAGGGTGATACCCCCTTGCCAGGGTTGATCCTTCAGGTCAGGTCTGCTCGAGTGCACAGTGGCCATTACCTCTTCACAGTCGTGGAGTGGTGGTTCAGGGGCCGGAAGGAGGGTGGCAGGATTGAGGTTGGTCGTGTCCAGGATCCGCACCTCCGGATTTTCGCACAGGAGGGCTTGGTATTTGACCAATCGGGAGTTGGTCATCCATTTGGGTCCGTGGCTCTCGAGTAGGCCGCGGATGGTGTGGGGTGTGGTCACAAAAAGTGTTTGGCCGAACGTGAGTTTATTGGCCTCGTGTATCAGGAGACAAGCAGCCGCAATGCTTCGTAGGCAGCCCGGCCATCCTCGTGCCACGTTGTCCATACTCTTGGAGAGATATGCTACAGGGCGTTGCCAGGTGCCGACCAGTTGGGTAAGGACTCCAAGTGCCAATCCCTTCTTTTCGTCGATGAACAAGTAGAACGGCTTAGTCACATCTGGCAGTCCGAGCGCTGGTGGGGCCACAAGGGCCTCCTTGAGGTCCTGAAGGGCTTTCAGTTCGTGTTTCTCCCACTGGAGATTTTGGCCCTCGAGTTCAGGTCCTTTCAGTTTGGCGTACAAACTGTGGGTCAGGATGGCAAAATTGATAATCCAAATGCGGCAATATCCAGCGGCTCCGAGGAGTGCCCGTAGTTCCTTCTTATTTGCAGGAGTGGGTTGGTTGCGGATGGCTTGGGTTCGGGGGATACCGAGCCTTCGGGTTCCTTCTCGGAGGCGAAACCCCAGATACTCGACTTCGATCTCGCATATCTGCGCCTTCTTGCGACTGGCCCGGTACCCCTGGGCTTCCAGGGTTTTCAAGAGGTAAAGGGTGGCTTCTGCACAGTCCGTGTACGTCTCACGGGCCACCAACAGGTCATCCACGTATTGGACGACCGGCCCGTACTCGTCTTGGTACGTTTTCAGGTCCTGGGCAAGCTGGTCACCAAAGAGGGTGGGGGAGTTCTTGAACCCCTGGGGAAGCCGGGTCCATGTATATTGCTGCTTGGTTCCCGTCTGTAAGTCTTCCCACGTGAAGGCAAACAACTTTTGGCTGTCAACAGCAAGAGGGATGGAGAAGAAGGCGTCCTTCAAATCAATGACACTGTACCACTTGGTCTGAGATGGCACTTGGGCCAGGATGGAGTATGGGTTCGGTACGAGGGCAACGATGTCGGCTACCTGGTTGTTGACTTTCCTCAGGTCCTGGACGGGTCTGTACTCGGATGTTCCTGGCTTCTTAACGGGCAACAATGGGGTGTTCCATGCGGATCTGATTGGCTTAAGGACTCCCTGTTGAAGGAGTTTCTGTAGATGTATGTGCATACTATGCCGGGCTGCATAGGGGATGTGGTATTGTCCTTGGTTAACAACTTGAGCATTCGGTTTGAGCTCAATCCAGATGGGGATAGCGTTTACGGCCAGTCCGCCGGGGTTCAATTCTGCCCATACATCAGGCACTTCATCCATTATGGCCCGCCTCTGCTGGGCGAAAGGGGTGTTCTGGTCGTAACGGCAGTCGCCGGGTCTCGCAGTTGGGGGAACATGTAGTCTCCATTCTTCTCTTACTGGACAGATAAGTGTTACTGGCCGATCTTCAAAGCGAGCTTCCACTTCACCCGTAGTCTTGAACTTCAAGGTGGCCTGGAGCTTACAGAGTAGGTCTCGACCAATCAAGGGGACCGGGCATCCAGGGATGTGTATGAACTGATGGGACACCATCGTCCCTCCGATCTGGACTTGGCGCTCTTTGAGGAGGGGGGCCGCAAGGGATTTCCCGGAGGCTCCCACAATTGGTATAGTTTCTTTCGTGGCTGGGGCTATGGCAGTGGTGATAACAGATCGCTGGGCCCCTGTGTCTAGTAAGGCCTTCATAGATTCTGTCCCCACTCGAATTTCCACCAGAGGGTCAGTGGGGACTCTGCCCTCCCGGTTTCTTCATGCTGAGCCGTCTCGGGTAGCGTCCACAGCCATCTGCCATTCCCTCCGGTCATCCCGTCCTCTCTCTCTTCGGCCCCTCCCACGGCCTCGCCTAGGGGCCCCCGTACGGTCGCCGGTCTCCTCCTCTCTCTGCCGGTCCCATGATTCCTCTTCTCTCGGGTTGTCCCGTATCTCCTCTGGACAATCAGCCCACCAGTGTCCTTCTTGTCGGCAATTTGCACACTGGTTACGCCCTATGGGGGACCGCGTTCCTCTTGTTCTCCTGCCCCTCCCCTTTGGTCTAGACCTCATTCGTTCTTCCAGCACCGTAGCCAACACATCTGCCTTCTCCCGCATCCGTCTGGTCGATTCCTTCCGGGCCTCCACCTTCTCCTCCTGGTCGCGATATCCGAATACGCGATCAGCTATAGCTTTCAGTTGGCTTAGGCTCATCCCTTCGAACCCCTCCGTTCTCTGTAGCTTTCTTCGTATATCCGGTGCTGACTGGCTAACAAAACTCATAACCACGGTTGGGAGGTTCTTAGGGTCTTCGGGATTTATCGGGCTGTGCCTTCTGAATGCTTCCATAAGTCGTTCAAGGAAGTCCCCTGGACTCTCGTCCTTTTGTTGGACTACATTGTGGATTTTTCCCATGTTGGTAACCTTCTGCTTCCCCTTCTTTAAGGCGGCCAGGTACGCCTGTTGGTATCGGCGGATAAAGGTTTGGCCTTCGGCGGTTCGGTAATCCCACGTGGGGGCAGCGATGGGTGCCTCCGTTTCTAGTAGGTTCTGTAAATTGGCATGGGCCGGATTCGCATCCCGGACGGCTTGCTCCATATTTTGTTGTAAAAGGCGGCGTTCTTCAGAGGTCAGGATGTGGGCGCTCAACTGCCTAAGGTCGGCCCAAGTTGGATTGTAGCTGTATATAATGCCTTCCACCAGCTCTATCAGCTGCTCGGGTTTCTGGTCGTAGGACGGCCCATGGAATTTCCAGTTATACAAATCGGCACTTGAGAAGGGAACGTGACTATAGACTGTTGATTCGATGGGCTGGCCCCCCCCCTCTGCCGGGTTAGGGGTATAGGTGGTGGACTGTCGGACTGGGAATAAGTGAGAGGTTCCCCCTTTCCGGCTGGACGGAAGGGCCTGTTGCGGACTCGATTGGGGGAACCGAGTAATGTTCTTCACAACCCGTGTACTCTTCCGTGTGGTTGCGAGGCCAGGTGACTCAGGTGAGGCTGGGCGGGACGTCTCCCCGGCATCCGACTCTGACCCGGAAGTCTCGGCGCCAGCGGGGCCTTCTGCTGGGCCCGTAAGGTCAGGGTACATAGGAGCATAGGGCGGCGGCGCAATGTCGTCTTCGTATGCCTCCGCCGTAGTAAGTATCGGGGCTTTTGGAGGCTTCTTCTCGGCCGAACCCTGAACTTTCCCTGCGGTTTTCTTCGGGGGTTTTTTCCTAGAAAGTGTGTTGGTAGTACTGGGCGTAGTTCCTGCCTTGACTCTGGTAGCAGGGGGCGTGGTCTCAGTGGCTTCAGTGCTAGGGGCGGTAGGCCGTATGGGGGCGGTCCCTGCGGCCTTCGGGACGGCAGCGGTTGCCGAGCTTTGGAGAGCGAAGGCATGGGTCGGCAGGGTTCTAAGTTTGGTTTTCCGGCCTTTTCTCTGCTTTACCAACATAAGGGCGGCCTTTTCTACCTTCCGTTGGGCCCAAGCTGGCGGATCCCGGACTACATCCAACCATGCTTCTATGTATGGAATGTCCTCAGGACAGCCTGGGTTTCCCTCAATTATAACAATATTCATGACCGCCGCCACTTTTTCGTACTCGAATGACCCTTCCGGGGGCCATCCAGCAATTCCTAGCCCTGGCCACATAAATTGACATCTCTGTATCATCCCGGCCCTGCTACATTTATCTAGGTCGAACACTTCGCTAAAGTGTTCCGTCATTAAATCTAACGGTGAAGACCCACCCCCGCCCATCCTAACCTGAGTGCCAAAGGACAGGTGACGGACAAAGGGGGAAAGGGGAGGTGGAGGAGTAAGGGGTCTCGTTCCACCAGACACAGAAGGGTCAACACTCGGCCTGACCAGGACGCGGTCGCCCGGCCTGGAACTGCAAGCCCACTCACACACTTTCATACGCCACAAGAAACCCCCCCGTTCGTTCGCCGCTCGGTTTCGTCGCCGGAGCCTAGTGAGTTTCGGGACCTAGTCGGATACCAATAGTCCGTATTAGTCACTGGCTAAAAGAGGGTGATCACGCCTCTTCTTCGGTCCTTACTGGGCCGGTCACTACGTAGAGTATACTCGCCTGTCCGCCGGGGTCGCAGGCCGCGCCGTCGTGCGCTTCTCCCTGAAATGGAAAAAAGGTGCCTTGTCGGAGCCACACAACCCCCTCTACAGTCAGGCGGAGTGGATCGGCCCTCCTCCGGGAGATGGACGCTGAAATCAGCGGTGGCCACTCACCACCTCCTCGGGTGGGAATCGATGACCCGATCCGACTGCAGTGGGGGAGGGGAAGAATATAATCCGATTCCCCTTTCTACTTCTGTCCCATCTGGGGTGCCAATGAAACAGGTGGGAAATCAGGAGACGAAAGGCAAATTTCGGTTCCAAACAAGGCAACTTTATTGCTAGCAAGTGAACAGCACCGAGTAGCCTCGGGACACTGTGTGTCATAAATCATCTGACGCTTACATTTATACTTCCCTACTGGGCCTGCGCATTTGGCCCCTTACACGTCATACCTGTCATGCGCAGTAAACATTTGTAGTTCTTACAGTACAAAATTGTAGTCCCAGTACGTACACACGTCATAACACTGAAATGATACTGGCAAGAAAAACGAAACTTAGCAGCTTATTCTGTACACACAATGCTCCTTTCTAGCACAGGAGATAAGGTGCGGCTCAGGAATGCAGGGGGGTGTCAGCACCCTCCAAGGTCGCCTATTCAGATGGCGTTGCTACGTGCAAGCTGGTCTTGTATAGGCCTTGCAAACTACTGTTACAAGCTATATATCTAATAGCCCTGCATTCTGTCTGTACATTAGTAAACAGCAAACTTGTCTTGTTAGTAAACAGTAAAACTGGATAAGGCACAAATGTCCAGTGCAGTAATAAGGTGTGGCCAAACAGCCAAAAGCAGAGGTAGAGTGCATAAGTAAAAGTCCATCAGTAGGCACAAAACATGAGGTTGTCCTGTTGCTCAGTAGTATTCAGGTAGTACCGGCGTTCCACTCCTTCACTGATACCCATTAGTATAGGCAACTGGGACCCCTGGCTCATTCATCCCCCTCCCCCTCATTGAAATTTGACCATCTGTATTGTGTAGAGCAGTGTAGAAAAATGAGCAAAAAATAGCGTTTATAACTGCTTTTGTTACCATCTACAATAACTTTTTAAGCTGTTATATTGATATTCAATATTCAATTTTTATTTCATGATATTTATATCTAGATATGGGGAAGCTTCAAATAAATTAAAAAGCTGTCCTCCACCTTTTAAGGCACTGCCTATCCAACTGGAACCGCTTTTGACTTTCCACAGATGGACCGGGCATAGGCAGTCCCTTAATTCTAATAATCTTTTGCTATTGTTTTGGGTGAAGGAAAATGGCGTCAAGCTCCGCCTACCGGCTTCAGCTCATACAATGGAATAGATACGTTCACTTCGACTCCTGTTTTCTTCACACACACCCCACAGTACGTCATTTGTAAGCGTCTCGGACGCGGGCTGGTGTCGTCGGGGAGACGTAGAATGAGTGCACCGGAAGTGAGTCGAGGGACGCTGCGTGCGTGGTTTCATTTGAAACAACATGGCAGAGAGCAGCACAGTCCGCTTCAAAACCAAGTAAGATTGATTTGTTTCATTTGTATCCCGCATTTCCCACCTATTTGCAGGCTCAATGTCTCGGGTCCGTTCAGCAAAAACCGCGCCACATCCCTAAGTAGCACAGAAATGTCTGTGAACATACTTTGGGCTCCTGCAGGACCAATGCATCTGCTGTGTCCCTGCAGACTTAGACTCTTGGAAATCGCCCAAATACACTGATTAGCCCAATTGATAGCCTTTTCGTTGTTGATTTAATTGTTGTCTGTATAAATATATAATAATGACCTAGATCACTTCTCCCACCTAATTTCCCTATGCTTATCCCATGTCCCATCCCCCCCTCTACTCCTCCTCCAATGCTCACCTACCCTTGCTCATACCTCTCCTATTCCCTTCACTCTTGCTCATCTCTCCCTACTTACTTCTTTTTACTCTGATGCACTTAACCTATTTTTTCTTCATCAATACTCTGTAATCCCTGTTACTATGTAAGCCGCATTGAACCTGCTCTGAGTGGGAAAGTGCGGGGTACAAATGTAATAATAAATAAATATAATTTTGGATTTTAGACTGCCTTTCTAAAAGATGCTCAAAGTAGAAGCTTATAGCATTGTTAGAATTGAGGTACAGTACAACCCTGTGGGCAAGTCACATTGTCCATTGCCCCAGGTACAAATAAGTACCTAAGCCGCATTGAGCCTGCCATGAGTGGGAAAGCGCGGGGTACAAATAAAAAAAAGGCTTATAATCTAAGAGGGTCATTTGTTAAGTTTGTTAGCAAACACTAAGGGCCTTGTTTACTTAAGGTGTGTTAGCATTTTTAACGAGCATGGAGTCTGCAATTAACGTGCGCTCTAACTGTAGGCGCTTATAGGGATATTGTAGGCGTGTACATGGTTCACGTGTTAAAAACACTAACAAGCCTATAACGTGGCTTAGTAAACAGGGCAGTTACTGTAAGTAAACCTCTAAACAGTAATAATAGGAGAGAGTCGTATGTGATTGAAAAGAACTCATATTTTATAAACGTGGGGAAATTGTGAATCTAAAATTTATCGTGATGCACTCTGTAACTTTAATCAGTGCCACATTTTTTTCTCTCTTTCCACACTGATTAAAGCTGTGGGATGCATGAATTGTATTTATTTGTTACATTTTGGCTTTAGTTTCTCAAAATATTTGTATGTTCTCTGGTACTAACCACAGACAGAGCAGCACTTTAGAGCTACATATAAGTGATGCTACACTAGACTACACTGGTTTCTATTTTTCGAAGGCAGGAGAACAGTGTTTGATTCTTGTATACCTTTATTTCTTACCAGCTATGCAGTTTCCAAAAAAATTGAACCTTTCTACAAAGGAGGAAAAATTCAGGTACTGTTTGCATTTTTTCAGTTATACATTATTGTTCTCTTTGTATTCTTGAGCATCTGTCCTACAGCCATTGCTAAATTAGCTCCTCTGGAAGGGTAGAAAGTGTCCAGAGATATCGCAGAGCGCTAGTCACAAGAAAGAATGTGTAACGACCTCATCACTGAACCTTCAGGCACTGGATCAATGTACATGCTAGCTGAATTTGATGCTGGACAAGTCCACAGTCACCTCTGAAGAGGGCATAAAACCTGCTGACATCAATAACTCGTTTCTCTTTTCATCTAAGCAGGATTCTACTCACATTTACATTTCCACTTCTGGAGTGTATAGTTTGGCTGTCAGTTTAGGTGTTTGATGTGTAGATAAGCTTCCATGCAGTGGAATAAAAAAAAACTTTGTCCTCTATATTCATCTGCACTTGTGCAGGTAGGAGCTGCTGCTTCTTAGACAGCTGCCACTCACTGGAGCTATACCCAAATTGTCAGTGGATCTGTGTTGCTGTGAATAAAGCTGCTGAAAATGCCTGTGAAGTATCCAAGGCAAAGCAAAGGTAGACCCGGAAGTTATCCCAGTACCACCAATATCCAGAGGTGGTACCCAGATAACAACACTGTGGTCTGCATTCTAAAGCAGTGACAGTGTATATATCTGGTTATACTAGATTGGTGTTTAAATATTGGGGTGTTAGTTCTTTCATAAGCTAGTAAGTCTTTCAGGAAATGCCTCTTGTGTTGTACGAGTGAACTAGACATTCCGTTGCCTTTATTCTTATTTGGTGTAATGTTTTTATAGTCTAAGAGGTACCTATCAGAAGATATATTAACTTGTTGCAAGCTTGCCTAACTGCCTTATTCACAGCTGTGTTATATAATATTTCAAGAACAAGTAACAAAAATGCCAGAGTGGGATGGTTCACATACTGATCCATGGATAACAGTAACCAAGATAGTGGGGGATTAAGATGAAGTGTATCAGCCAACCGAACGCATGCGTTCAGTGGTTGAATGCCCCATCTCTCTGACCTACTCCCCACTCTGCTGTGGGGTAGATAGCTTATGAATGACCAAGTGCCATTTCACTTCTACCTTACTTTTCTCTCCTGTCCCCCACCCTTTGTGGTAGAGTCAGTGCGTGGTTGTCCCCCACCCTTTGTGGCAGAGTCAGTGCGTGGTTGTCCCCCACCCTTTGTGGCAGAGTCAGTGCGTGGTTGTCCTCCACCCTTTGTGGCAGAGTCAGTGCGTGGTTGTCCCCCAACCTTTGTGGCAGAGTCACTACGTGGTTGTCCCCCACCCTTTGTGGTAGAGTCACTGCGTGGTTGTCCCCCACCCTTTGTGGCAGAGTCAGTGCGTGGTTGTCCCCCAACCTTTGTGGCAGAGTCACTACGTGGTTGTCCCCCACCCTTTGTGGTAGAGTCACTGCGTGGTTGTCCCCCACCCTTTGTGGCAGAGTCAGTGCGTGGTTGTCCCCCACCCTTTGTGGCAGAGTCAGTGCGTGGTTGTCCCCCACCCTTTGTGGTAGAGTCAGTGCGTGGTTGTCGCCCACACTTTCTGGCAGAGTCAGTGCATGACGACCGGTGCCAGGCAGATTTCTACAGTCTGTGCCCCAAAATTGGCAGCAAGAGACAGAGATGAAGTATACCAATATTTAATCATGAAGCGGAACCTGTGCAGAGTGTCAGATTCAGCTCTGGCCAACTTGATGGGCAGACTGGATGGACCGGGCAGGTCTTTGTCTGCCAACAAATTTTCTGCCCACTGCACTCCTAATCTCAAACCTGGTTCGGGTGGGGGGGGGGGGAGGGAAGCAGACATCCACAGGCTCCTTTGACTTGTAAGATCTTAGCTGCTATTTTAAAATCTTATGTGGAAATAAGATTGATGTTTGATACACGTGGTGTGTTGTATTCCTAGATAAGCAGAGATGGGAAAAACATGTTTTGTACTTGTGGAACACGGCTGAACATTTTAGATGTTGAAACAGGAGCAGTTACCCACAGTATTGAGCAGGTAGGACGACCGAGTGGGTCAGTGAATGAAAACAGCAAGTTTAGCAGAAATACCGTTTTAATCATTCTGACTCTTCTGTTTGCTAGGACGACCAGGAAGAGATAACGTCATTTACCCTCAGTCCTGATGATGAGGTAAGAGGGTATCTCCTCCTCCACTCTCTTCCAAAAGGAATACCTAACCTGGAGTTTGTTCTGGTCTGTATCTTGCATGTTTTCCCCACGTGTAGCTGACACACCAGCTGCTCAACAGTAATTTACAACCTGTACCTACATTTTTGTTTGTTTGTTTCCTCTGACGATGCTCCTGCTATTGATTGTAGATCCTGGTCACCGGAAGCCGGGCCCTACTGCTCAAGCAGTGGGACTGGAGGGAGAATAAATGTTCCCGGACCTGGAAGGCCATCCACACAGCACCTGTGGCCAGCATGACCTTTGACTCAACCTCCACTTTGTTAGCTACAGGTATTGTTCAGTATCTACTTCTTTAGAGTCATCTGGAGCTACAAGAATAGGTCAAGGGGTTCGTGTTCCTTCCTCTCCCCAGTCAAATTTAGCTGTTCTCACTGTCCTTCCAAATAAGAGCTCTGGGTCTGAATAGGGGAGAAGAGTAGATCTGGGGGCTTGGAGAGGAGACACGATAACCTACATAGTTAGAGTGGAAGGGAGAAGCAGGTGTGTGGGTAAGCTGTGTGAGCTGAGAGCAGCAGCTTTGGGGAGAGTGGTGGACCTGCCACAGCTGGGTGAGAGAGAGAGATTGGGGGGGGGGGGAATTCGTGGACCTGCACAGCTGGGGAAGAAGTAGCACTGAGAATGTGGCATCTTGGTAGTTCCGCTGCTCATCCACATTTTCTCTCTCACTTTTTTCAGGTGGCTGCGACAGTACCATTAAGATCTGGGACGTGATCAAACAATACTGTACCCACAATCTGAGGGGCTCTTCCGGGGTTGTCCAGTAAGAAAAACTTCTTCTTCGCTGTTGGAAGGTTAACAGCCCCAGTTTATCAAGAAGGATCCCTAAACTCTGTATCTGTGAAAAAGCTTTTAGGAAAGAGGTAGCCCAAAATGTAGTCTGGCCCACAGATGCTCTGTTAGTCTGTCTCTCTCTCTGAGCCCTGGATCAGAGAGAGACAGAGAGGGAACAGGCTTAGGATTGGGCTGGAGTCGCCGGCTCTGATGCTGTATCTGGCGTAACATCTGTTTGTCACTGGGGTGGGAAGATAGAAACAGACACAGAGTCCTGATTTCTTGCCCCAATCCGATGGGAACTAAATTCCAGTGGGATGTCTCTCTGCTTCCACCAGTTGAGTTGCATTGCTATCAGTCATTTTGTGAGTTAGAGGCATGAAGTGAAGTTGCCTTTAATTGATCTCAAGCCTTTTGTTGTTTTGTAATTACAGGCGTGATCTTGTCTTTTTATTGAAGCATTGTTAGGATTTTATCCTTTAAGGAGGAGCCACCCTTTCTGCTGTGTCCTTTCCCACAGAATCACTTAGCATGGTAGCCTTCTCAGTGAGAAGCAGAGCATATCAGTCCTGAGCTCTTTATAGGGATTTTTGTGACTGGTTTCTTCCTGCATTTTGGGGCTTTCAGCTGAACTCATGTCAGTTTTTACTAGTGTAATGTCGCCATGAGCTTTCTTTCAAGATTACCCAATTGTTTTCCCCATTTGTAAACCTTTTCTCATCCTGCCCAGGAGCCAAGCCCCAGAGTTCTGGCAGAATGCGGTATGGATATAACTCTAGTGTGTCCAGTAGGTGTCGCTGCTTTTCCAAGGGGCTGTGACAGACTTTTTGGGAATAAAAGCTTGTGATATGCTGCAGGGCCACTGAGTCGCAGCTGTATTTCCTTATTTTTCAGCTTAGTGGAATTCCATCCTGACATCTCCCGGTTACAGCTCTTCTCCTCTTCCATGGACTACAAAATCCGGATCTGGGATCTGAGTTCCAGCCGCTGCCTGGTTGCACTTGAGACTCATTACAGTGCGGTCACGTCCCTGTCCTTCACGGCGGATGGTTCTACGCTGCTCAGGTACACGGTTTCTGAGCGTGGGGAGCCCAGGCGTGTGCAGCACCTAGGACATGCATTATTTTAGGAGAAAGATCGACTGGGCAAGTGTCCTCACAAAGCACAATTGGTTAAACCTTCTGAGCTCCAGCTGGACTTAAAGATGAGGGCAGTGATTACACATGTCCCAGCATATCCTGTATCCGCTGCCGATCTGCACATGCCATATACTCTCTGCCCTGCATGATGGAAAGAGTTGTCTGGTTAAGTGTGAATAATAGGAGAATATAATTTGAACAGTGAGAGATTAATGACATGAAAAATTTAGCAGCTGCTTGTCAGTAAAACCCAGATTTCAATAGAGGTGAATAGAGCTTAAATTTATTTTCATGTCCTTGAGCCCGTAACAGCCAGAGATCAAGTTGTATTGGTTAAACCGTATGGCTCTTAGGATCATTATCTGCCAGCTATGAAATCACTGGAGTTAGGTGGAGGGGACTAGGCCGCAGTGCGCAATGATTGGTTTATTAAAGTCTTTGATTGTTCTCCACAGTTCAGGTCGTGATAAAGTCTGCACAATCTGGGATCTGAAGACACAGAAACCCAAAAGAACCATTCCGGTGTATGAGGTGAGGTGGGGGAGTGCGAGTGCGCAGGAACGGTGATATGCGGACGCTGTGTGTATACTGAAACTGAAGAGTTTGCATTTCTTCACTAGAGTGTGGAAGCAGCTGTGGTGTTACCAAAGTCCAAAACGTCCCGTCCTCCAGGAGTCCAGAGCCAGGGTTTGCACTTCATCACAGCCGGAAGCAAAGGTGGGTCAGCGCCATGATATACACTGTGGACAGCAGACACGCTGCAGGGTTATAAATGAAAACCTTAGCATCCCACCTCCTCATATTCTTTCTCTTTGGAATTCTTTATTATTGCTGAGGTAACGGAAAGGCTAGAGGTCTGCTGCTTACCTGTCGCCACTGAGGCATTGGCATGTACGTCTGTTTCCGTGTCACTGCTGAGGGATTAGCGCGTATGTCTTTTGTCTGCGGTTTGTGATTGGCCTCCTGTGTCTGTGTCACAGCAGGGATGGGAATTTTCAGGGTTCTGGAGTGCTGTCCTTACTCTGATGTGCTGTTTTTTTGGTTTTTTTTTTTTCAGAAAACTGAGTAATGCTAGTCTGCAGCATATGAACTGATACATATTATTTCAGATAACATTTATTACTGGTATACCTTGAGTATTGTGTTCAATTCTGGTCACCGTGTCTCAAGAAAGATATAGCGGAATTAGAAAAGTGTGGCGAAACGGGATTTTCATGCTTGTGATTTGTATGGTTATGATGGCATGCATTTTGCTTGTTTGGCCAGCAGCTGTTGCAGAGGTGACTGTTTTTCCTTTCAGCTTAAGCCCTGAGGAAAAGTAATCTGCACTGCTATTGGCCAAATAGCCCTCAGTGTTAATGCTCTGGGCTCTGATTGTCCCTGAAGTTCAAAATCCAGCCAGTATGTGCTGGAAATCCCCAGTCTCAGAGAGGGAGTGTGGAGAGTAAAGACCTCTGTACTTGAGACCCTGTTCGAAACCTCTGGGCAGTTATTTTTCCTGAACTCCCCAGGTACTATTCAGGTAGTAAGAAAATGTCTAGTTCATTTTACTGTTAATACTTTTTTGCTGTTTTCACCTTTTTTTCACCGTTCAACTTTTCTGATCATAAACCTGTTAGTTTATTAGCTGTATTGTCCTGGACTGACTAAGAATCCTGATGGTTTGTGTTCTTGGTCTGTGGGTGTTTTCTTGGCATTGTGTTCCCAGTGTCCTTAGAAACCACCGGGGGAATTAACTTGCGGGTGGGAGACTCGCCCAGAGGCAAGAGAAAAACCCAGTGTGGTGGGGTAGAGGGTATGCCATGGTAGAGCACATGCAATAGGTACAGGTGGGCCTGAGCAGTACTAGGACAGACCGTTTAGGCCCCAGGTCAGTGTTAGGCATTTTGTGACAAAGGGGAGGGGACAGAGGAAAAATTCTGATGCATAGAGAGCAGAGATGGATTTATACTTTACAAAGTTTACAACCTAAAGGTTTGAATTTGGGAGTTGAGTGGAAAGCATTTCTTAGTAACATTATGTAAGATTCAAGGACTCTTTTCAGATGGCATTTTTCTACCTTTGCTGTTGTAATCTCTTTTTGAAATTCCCCATTAATACTCTTAAGGGGATATCTGGTCAGCTTGAAGCAGGAAGAGATTCATGAGGGTGATTGTTTTTTTTTTTTTTTTTTTTTTTTTTTTTTGCTTAATGGCATCTTTTTTGAATAAGGAGCCATTTTGTTTGTATATTTTATTAGTATGAAAACAGTAAAGAGCTGTGGTCTGAATGAAGTTTATTGGACCTAGATAAATGATAATAATATTTAGTATTTTGGGGCTATGATTACTCCATAAGTATCCTGAAATGAAATATATCTTCACTGTGACATTATATATTTTTTTCTTTACGGGTGGCAGCGCCGCTTAGCTCCCGATGAAGCACGAGCGAAACACAAGCGTTCTGTAGAGCTAGTGTTCATTACAAGCTAAATTGCTTTCTCTTTATGAATTTAAGAGAACAGAATTGAAAGTTACAAAAGGGAAAATTTGAAGATTGAGAATGCTATGATTTAAAGACAGAGAGTGTTACTGATTGGGAATATGAGGTTAAAATATATATTTCTTAAAAATGGAGGTTTTTGAGACTAATGACAAAGCCACTCAGAAGTAAAGCAGCTCTAATTGGGTTTGCTCAAACAAAAAAGGTTTGTTCTTTGAGCTTCTAAAGTCCCTTCCTCCTATTAATAGAAGATTAGTCTGGTGATATTGATTATCTTGAACTGTAATATTTTGTGGATGTGCAAAACTAATCCATTTGTAGATGGTGCCCTTGAGACAAAGAACTCTGGCATCTCTTGGTCTCTTACTAACCCTTCTGGCACATCGGGAGATACAGTGATATACCAGCCTCGTTTCTAATTTGATTGTAATAGTGTTTGCTGTGTGCTAGGGATCCTACGCATCTGGGACGCCGAGACAGCCATCTGTGTGTATACCCAGACTCTTCCTTACCCTCTTCCAAAGAGCGCAGAGGAGAATGCTAGCGAGCACAGTCTGACGCACTGTCTTCTGGTTCCCACTCGGAGTGAGATTGCTGCTGTTACGGTGGAACATAATATTCTCCTGTATGACTTGCAAACGATGCAGCTGAGGAAACAGGTAAATGGTGTCTTAGTACTGGGGCAGCAGGGCAGGGGAAAAAGGAAGGAATAATTAAATGCAGATATTCCTCTATCAGCTGTAAGACAAAGGCCGTTCAGGGAAATGGGGAGAGATGCTCAGTCCCACCCCTTTTCACAGCTGAATCGGTGATCTGCCAGCAGTACTCGAGGTCATTGGCCCCAGGACTGAAAATGAACGACTCGCAGATTAAATACCTGCCACATTTTGTCCCCTACCCCAGAAAGTTTCCAAGAGAGCACAAATCTGCTAGAAACTGAATCTGAAAAAGACAAAAATAATGTTTAACCAGAATAAGCCAAAAAAAGTTCCTACACAAATTCAAATTTTCCTAAATACTGTAAGAGAGAATTAGAACGTTCCCTAGTTTATGCTAATTCTGTAGGTAGACACCAACTTTTTTGTGTCAATAGAAATGATTAGAATCCCAGCATACATGCGTGTACGTGTATACATACGTGCATAAATGTCAGACATCTGCCGGCATTCTAGTCTGTAAACACGCACCCAGCTCCCTGCAAGGGCAATGGAAGACTGACCTCTACCGTCATGGGTGAGCACTTCCATTTTTTAATCTGGAGCCAGACAGGGTGAGAGCAGGGGAGGTGCGTTCCGGGGTTGGTAGGGAGGTCCGAGTGGGGTTGGGTTTGGGGATAAAAGAGGTGGGGAGATTAGAATCAGTATCGGGGGGAATGATTAAATGAGGGATCAGGTGGGGAGATTCGGGGCAGTGATTACAAAGGAGATCAGGGAGGTTTTGATCAGTATTGGAAGGAGTGATACAAGGGGGATTTGGCAGAGAGGGGGCATCGACATCAGGGTGAATGATTACAAAGGGGATCAGACGGGGGCTTCAGATCGGTGACTGTTTGCTGCAGGGCGGGTTACTAGCTGATATTCAGTGACAGCAACTGCAAAGCTAAGTGGCCTGTGAGACCCCGGGTGGGGTTATGGGGTAGCAGAGATATAAACGTGAAAGGAACCTGATGCTTCACAGGCCAGGAACATCAGATGAAACAGTTTCTCTTATTTAGCTAACAGTATTGAATAAGCCTCTGGCTAGCAGGCCAAACAGTCTGACTGGTGGGGCTTCCCCGCCCCAAATAGTTCTCAGGTCTTCCGGGAACTCGAGTCTGGCTCCAGCCAGACCTCAGCACAGCTTGTAAGCCTTAAGAAACAAAGTTGGCTTCCTTCAGCCAGGTCACAGCAGCTAAACTTATTCTGTAAAGTCACAGACTTGGACTTCAGTCTTTGCTTCCCTGGGCCTCCTTAAACTCAGCCTGGCCCTGTCTTTTAAACTCTCAGGTATTGCCTCCTTTCCTGACTCACTTCCTCCCGGGGTGGGATCAGTGCTCTTAAGGCTAGTTAGAAAGGGACTTTTCTTAAGGGTGAGGGACAGTGTTCTATAAACCCCATCACATGGCCGAAGATAGGACAGCCTTTTGCACAGTTGAATGTAGCTCATGCCGGCTCCTCCCTGACTCCACCTCCAGAGCTTCCCTCCAGCGACCGGATTTGGCTTGTGTGGTCTGAGAGGAGTAGCCTAGTGGTTAGTGCAGTGAGCTGAGAACCTGGGGAACTGGGTTCAATTCCCACTGCAGCTCCTTGTGACTCTGGGCAAGTCACTTAACCCTCCACTGCCCTAGGGCAGGAGCCTCTGCTGCATGATTAAACTTCTATACATCAGGCCTTCATATGATGAGGGGTATAGTAATTACATCATGACCTAATTTCTGACTTTTTAGATAACTTATAGAAGAGGAAAGAAGGATACAACCGGAACCAAAACTTGTTTTTGCTAACAAACACTGTAATATTTGTATCCCGAGTTCAGTTAAAATTGTCAATCTAAATGAGGTCTGCATGCTGTGTGTATTTTTTTACATATTTCGTTAAACGTGTTCTCCCATTTATCAGTTAAGCAGCACACAGGCAAATTGTCAGGCCAGTAAAGTTTCTTGAACCTGAATCAGGTTTCCGTCTCCCTTTTGCCCCCACCCCAGTTTGCTGGTTACAGTGAGGAGGTTTTGGACGTGAAGTTCCTGGGCCCTGCAGACTCGTATATCGTGGTTGCTACTAACAGTCCTCAGCTGAAGATCTTTGAGCTGGCAACGTCCAATTGCCAGATTCTGCATGGTCACACAGGTAAGACGATGGTACATCGCCGGCCCCCGATGCTCCCTGGAAGCAAAAAAGAGATGGTGTCGGCATTTCTTGTAAGTGAGAGAGATGGCTTTTGGTGTACTGCCTGCCCTCTGTGTTTCTCGTATGTGGGGGGGAGAGAGAGAGAGCTGTCGATTCGCTGCCTACCTTCCGTTTGGGAACATTGGGCCGGAAAACGTTTCGGATGAACTGTGTTGTAGGCTAGGAAGTGCAGTTGCTTCACCTTTTCCGACATCTTTTTCTGTCGATGTGCAAAATCCCAACTTCATTTCACTTTTCCTGTTGGCCACTGCTTGGAGCTGGCTACTAGTTTGGGCCAGCAGGTAGAGTATTTTCTGTAAAGGGAGCCTGAAAAAATCAGTGGAAATGTGTTACTTAAGAAGTGCAAAATAGAAGGGTGGGGGGAATAGGGGGGATAAAAGGGTTATAAGCATAATGTTAAAATAAAAATTAAATTGTTGCATTGACATGTGCTGGAGCCAATGGCTCGTTGTTATGTTTGAGATGTTATTTCAATAAAAATTCAAAGTAAAAAAAAAAAGAAGTGCAAAATAATTACCAAGTAGAAAATTGCTTCTGTAAAGCAGATGGTTCTCCTTGTAGTAAAGGTTACTGATACTTTCCAGCCTTCCGCATTTCCTTAGATTGGAAGTTGTTGAATATTGCGTGTTGGGTCTACCTAGAGCTGGGGTTTGTTTACTATTACAATGTTACTTTATTTCTGAGGGTAAGTGCTGGTTTATCTGTGGAAAAAGACCCTTTAAAAACTGGGGGGGGGTTGGGACTGAAAAACAAGCACAGCGATGTCCTTTAGAAATCCTGGCCTGCTAACTAGGGCTTCACCTCCGTCACACCGCAGGCAGTGCAATTTGTCTGAAGAATGGCTCGAGGCTCAAGCTGAAATTGTGGAGATTGTCTTAATAGCCATTTCCACACATTAAGCAGAGGCTTATGCACAGCAAAGTTTTCTTTTCAAGCTGTCCGTAGAATTATTCACATACAGCCTTTGTGTGCGTAAGTTCATCCAAACTAAGTGGGAGGTCGGGGGAATCGCTGGCATTTCTCACATACTAAATTTGGGCATATTAAACAGGCAGGTCATTTTCAAAGAGAAAGTAACTTATATGTACTTTTGCCCTACCTGTTAGGTGTCTGTACATGTATTTACATGTATTTTTATATATCCCACTGTGACCCAGTACAGGTTGTGTGATATAGTTGTGTTGTATTTCATCTTCATACGGTTTGTGTGATATCGTGTTGTATTTCGTCTTCATATTCTTAAAATAATTATTTTGGGAGGGCCTACAGTACAGAGATGACTATTGTTTTGGTGGTATTCCACCTTGAAGTGCGTAAGATTCTGGTGTGAGCCTGTGATGCTGAGTGTCTGCTCTCTCCTGCAGAAACAGTGCTTGCTGTGGACGTGTTCAGGAAAGGGTTGAAGTTTGCAAGCTGTGCTAAGGTAAGAGTGGAGGAGTGGCCTAGTGGATGGGGTGGTGGACTTTGGTCCTGGGGAACTGAGGAACTGAGTTCGATTCCCACTTCAGGCACAGGCAGCTCCTTGTGACTCTGGGCAAGTCACTTAACCCTCCATTGCCCCATGTAAGCCGCATTGAGCCTGCCATGAGTGGGAAAGAACAGGGTACAAATGTAACAAAAATAAAATAGATACTATTGGAGATTCTACATGGGATGTTGCTACTATTGGAGATTCCACATGGAATGTTGCTATTCCACTAGCAACATTCCATGTAGAAGGCTGCACAGGCTTCTGTTTCTGTGAGTCTGACGTCCTGCAGGACGTCAGACTCACAGAAGCAGAAGCCTGCGCGGCCACATTGGTGATCTGCAAGGGCAGGCTTCTACATGGAATGTTGCTAGTGGAATAGGAACATTTCACGTAGAATCTCAAATAGTAGCAACAGTGGAGGAGTGGCCTAGTGGTTAGGGTGGTGGACTTTGGTCCTGGGGAACTGAGGAACTGAGTTTGATTCCCACTTCAGGCACAGGCAGCTCCTTGTGACTCTGGGCAAGTCACTTAACCCTCCATTGCCCCATGTAAGCCGCATTGAGCCTGCCATGAGTGGGAAAGCGCAGGGTACAAATGTAACAAAAATAAAATAGATACTATTGGAGATTCTACATGGAATGTTGCTACTCCACTAGCAACATTCCATGTAGAAGGCTGCGCAGGCTTCTGTTTCTGTGAGTCTGACGTCCTGCACGTACGAAGCAGAAGCCTGCGCGGCCACATTGGTGATCTGCAAGGGCCGACTTCTACATGGAATGTTGCTAGTGGAATAGCAACATTCCATGTAGAATCTCAAATAGTAGCAACAGTGGAGGAGTGGCCTAGTGGTTAGGGTGGTGGGCTTTGGGCCTGAGGAACTGAGTTTGATTCCCACTTCAGGCACAGGCAGCTCCTTGTGACTCTGGGCAAGTCACTTAACCCTCCATTGCCCCATGTAAGCCGCATTGAGCCTGCCATGAGTGGGAAAGCGCAGGGTACAAATGTAACAAAAATAAAATAGATACTATTGGAGATTCTACATGGAATGTTGCTACTATTGAGATTCTGTTGCTACTATTGGAGATTCTACATGGAATGTTGCTACTATTGAGATTCTGTTGCTACTATTGGAGATTCTACATGGAATGTTGCTACTATTGGAGATTCTACATGGAATGTTGCTAGTGGAATAGCAACATTCCATGTAGAATCTCAAATAGTAGCAACAGTGGAGGAGTGGCCTAGTGGTTAGGGTGGTGGACTTTGGGCCTGGGGAACTGAGGAACTAAGTTTGATTCCCACTTCAGGCACAGGCAGCTCCTTGTGACTCTGGCCAAGTCACTTAACCCTCCATTGCCCCATGTAAGCCGCATTGAGCCTGCCATGAGTGGGAAAGCGCAGGGTACAAATGTAACAAAAAAAAAAAAAAAAAAGGTAAGCCCAGAGCCCTTCCAGTGACCAGTGAGCTCTCATGTCCTTTGAGGGCAGCAACTCCCAGCTCAGCTCTTGAGACAGAGCAGAATACAACAGGTCTCCTTAATGTGTGGCTATCGTGTAATGCCTCCGGTTAATCCACTCAAGCTAACCCCATGGACATTCCCCTTCTGAACCCCCATATGTTCCCCTACATTGGCAACATCTTACCCTCACCCTGTTGGGCAGTCTGTCTCTGCCTCAAGTTGGTTTTGAGGGACACTACAAGCCCCCAAAATCCAAGGGTCATGCAGTACCTAGAAATCCTATTTATGCACCAAACAGAAAAGTCCTGAGATCACTCAGGTACTAAACACTTTTACAAGTCATTGTAGCCTTAAAAAGTTTATAAATAACAGTTGAGGAACTGGAACAGGGTTATAGAACAAAGGAGTGAGAAAATGTCTTGATGTAGATCTGATCAGTTGTGTTCCTCAGTTATGCTAAATTCTGGGCTAGGTCTCTCCGGAGCTAGTACTGCAGAACCGAACCTCACCCAGGAGACTGGCTTCCAAACCGATAACATTGCATAAGCTAAAAACGCTCACAGAGACTTGAGGGACAGGCAAGAAATGTCTCTGTTTTGAGTCAAGGGGGTTCATTTAACTCCTTCAGCCCTGGCTGATGTACAGGAGAGTCTCCAAGCTGCCCGGAATTGAATCGGTCAGGAAGCCACTTGCAACATAGGAGTTCTGGTGTGCAAGGAATTCTCACTGGGAAATGTAGGTCTCGATCAGTGGTGTAGCCATGACTCCCGCCAAGATTATGTCACCTGTGGAGCGGCTGGCGGGGGTGCCTAAGTCCCACCAGCTGAGATGGTCCATTGCCCGAACCCCCTCCTATGGTGCCTGAGCAGCAAAGACGTCAACGGTGTGCTTTAGCCATTGACACTGGCATTCCCGCACATGCTCAGTTCAGCAACATGAATTGAGCATGTGCAGGAGTGCCGGCTGAAGCAGGCTCAGGCAGCAGACTGCTTCGACTTGTGAGCTTGGGCACCCCTGCCAGCAAAGATGAGATTTAACGCTTCGAAGGCTGGAGTGCAGTGAAGAGATGAGAGAAAATTCCCCCCCCCCCCCCCCCCCAAAAAAAAAAAAAAAGACCTGCCTGTGCCCCTGGTCTTAATGTAAAATAAGGAATCAGCGGGCACAAAGACCCTGTTTCAGCCCACTTGTTCTTTCTCTGACTTCTGCTGATTCATTGGTTTTGTCCTGCAACTCTTCAACATTGGTTACTTTACCATGACAGAGCCTTTAACCGTGTGTTGGTTGGTGGCACCAGATAACATGACAGTTCCATTTCCACAGGATTTCTTCTTGCTTTTTCAGGACAGATGTGTCAGAATTTGGCGGATGGATACCTCTGGTCAGGTGACCTGTGTGGCAGTGGGATCCGGTCATACACACGGTGTGGGTACAGTAGCGTGTTCAAGGTAAAAATTTAAAAAATGCCCATCTCCTAGTTGTGCACATCTGCATGATGGCCTAGTATTCTGGCCTGCAGTGGCAGAAAGAAGGAAGTCCGCTTATGCTGAAAAATAAGTTAAATGTCTATCTGTAATCTAGGCAGTATGCCCCATCATAATGGACATTAGGCTTCTGCATTGCCCTTTCAGGATTTCCAATATTTCAGAGGCAAAAAGTATATTCCACTACATAGCTTCCTACTATTCCAGAACTTGTTGGATAGTTGTGTCCATCAACCAGCAGGTGGAGATAGAGAACTGCAGACTGAGCTGAGACATCTCTCTTGGCATCCAGTCCAGTTCCTCAGCAGGTGGATGGACATACTTTTCAGCCTCTGGTTCTGAGGGTTTTGCTCTGCCAGTGCTGCCCTGCACCCCCCCTTCTATTCCAGTACTGAGACCCCCCCCCCCCCCCACCCCACACACAGACAGACAAACAGCTCTGCCAGTTCCCCTCACTCCTGCCCCCCACAGTACCCCCTGCTATTCCAGCTACCTTCTCTAGCCCCTCTCCTTTTCCTAGATGCACACACAGAGTTTTCTGGATAATAGATTTTTTCTCTTTAATTCTCAGAGAGGAGATCTATCCCAGCTGCTGTTTCTCAGTATCATTTGCTAAGCGACCAAAATGATAAAGGGGATGGAACTTGTCTCGTATGAGGAAAGGATAAAGAGGTTAGGTCTCTTCAGCTTGGAAAAGAGATATGATTGAGGTCTACAAAATCCTGAATGGTGCAGAACGAGTAGAAGTAAATCGAGTTTTTATTTTTTCCAAACGGACAAAGACTAGTAGATACTCAAGGAAGTTACATGGAAATACTTTTAAAACAAATAGGAGGAAATATTTTTTCATTCAATGAATAGTTAAGCTCTGGAACTCTGCCAGAGGATGTGGTAACAGCGGTTAGTGTATCTGGATTTGGACAAATTCCTGGAGGAAAAGTCCGTAGTCTGCTATTGAGACACAAATGGGAAGCGACTGCTTGCCCTGGGATTTGTAGTATGGAATGTTGCTACTCTTTGAGATTCTGCATGGAATCTTGTCACTCTTTAGGATTCCAGAATCTTGCTATTCTTTGGGGTTCTACATGGAATCTTGTCACTCTTCAGGATTCCAGAATCTTCCTATTCTTTGGGGTTCTACATGGAATGTTGCCACGATTTGGGTGTCTGCCAGGTACTTGTGACCTGGCTTGGCCACTGTTTGGAAAACAGGATACAGGGCTAGATGGACCATTGGTCTGACCCCCTATGGCTACTCTTATGTTCTTATGATCCAGTTGGTCAACTGGTCCCCAGTTGAGCTTTGCGGTTGGCTCGAGTCTGCAGAGTCATAACTGGAGGTCTTCAGATCCCTGTTTCTGGTGCCCTGTCAATTTACTTTTTCCCTCCCTTCACCTCTCCCCTGTTTCCTACGGAGCTCTTCTTGTCCAGCACAACAAACTTTAAAAAAAAAAAAAAAAAGGAAAGACATTTGCTAGAGAGCATAGAACAGAACGTTTTTCATCTGTGGTAAGGCTTGGGGAGAGCAGCCAGCAATGGTAATTCTGACTAAAGTTTGACTCAGAACCACTTGGAGGGGCTGCAAGTTCTGCTTGGTGCAGGGGAGGGATCCTGACTGCTGCGCCGGTGACATTCGGGTTGAATAGCAGTTAAGTGGTGTTCCTGCTGTGGGACCTGCCGGTCGGCGTTGAGGCATTGCAGTGCAGGATGCAGAGGAAACAGTTGACAGCAGCACATCTTCAGATTCAATGCAGCATCCAAATACGCTGATGCACTTAGGGAATAGAAATCCTCGGGAGATGTATGTGTTAGGCGGGGAGAATCTGATAGGTACGGACGGGGAGAGGGATCTTGGGGTGATAGTATCTGAGGATCTGAAGGCGACGAAACAGTGTGACAAGGTGGTGGCCGTAGCTAGAAGGTTACTAGGCTGTATAGAGAGAGGAGTGACCAGCAGAAGAAAGGAGGTGTTGATGCCCCTGTATAAGTCGTTGGTCAGGCCCCACCTGGAGTATTGTGTTCAGTTTTGGAGGCCGTATCTCGCTAAGGATGTAAAAAGAATTGAACAAGTGCAAAGAAAAGCTACGAGAATGGTATGGGATTTGCGTTGCAAGACTTATGAGGAAAGACTTGCTGACCTGAACATGTATACCCTGGAGGAAAGGAGAAACAGGGGTGATATGATACAGACGTTCAAATATTTGAAAAGTATTAATCCGCAAACGAACCTTTTCCGGAGGTGCGAAGGCGGTAGAACGAGAGGACATGAAATGAGATTGAAGGGGGGCAGACTCAAGAAAAATGTCAGGAAGTATTTTTTCACGGAGAGAGTAGTGGATGCTTGGAATGCCCTCCCGCGGGAGGTGGTGGAAATGAAAACGGTAACAGAATTCAAACACACGTGGGATAAACATAAAGGAATCCTGTTCAGAAGGAATGGATCCTAAGGAGCTTAGCCGAGATTGGGTGGCAGAGCCGGTGGCGGGAGGCGGGGATAGTGCTGGGCAGACTTATAGGGTCTGTGCCAGAGCTGGTGGTGGGAGGCGGGACTGGTGGTTGGGAGGCGGGGATAGTGCTGGGCAGACTTATAGGGTCTGTGCCAGAGCTGGTGGTGGGAAGCGGGACTGGTGGTTGGGAGGCGAGGATAGTGCTGGGCAGACTTATACAGTCTGTGCCCTGAAAAGGACAGGTACAAATCAAGGTAAGGTTTGCACAAAAAGTAGCACATATGAGTTTATCTTGTTGGGCAGACTGGATGGACCATGCAGGTCTTTTTCTGCCGTCATTTACTATGTTACTATGTTTTCGGCAGTGCCGGTGCACAATTTTACGTAGGAGAGCGCAAGAACGGCTACTATTTTGTCAGGGCTGACTGGCAGTGAGGAGCAGCCTCTGGCTAATCGCATACAGAGCACAGCTGCCATTTTACAACCTCGGGGCCCAACAGAGTATTCAACTGCATCGAGACCTTTGTTTTCTCCAGAATTTATATTGCTCTTACATCACATTATTAACCTCGACCTTCCCTAGCCTTCATAGTTCTCAGCATCTTTCTCTCTTGCCTTTTTTTGTCCTTTGTTTAAAATGTGTAAACCACTTTGATTTATTTGCTGTAGCACCTTTCATGTAAACCACAAACTAAAGCAGGGGCGTAGCCAGACTACAGATTTTGGGTGGGCCTAGGCAAGAAGTGGGTGGGCACCAAGTGATCTCCCCTCCCCCCTCCCCACCCACCACCAACAAAAATATCTCAGCTGGCAGGGAAATGCTTCTTTCCACCATGGCAGTCTACATGTGCTGAAAACTGAGCATGCGCAGGTGCTGGTATCGTGGAGAGTAGTGTTTTTGTTACCATTAGGGGGAAGTCTTCAGCTGGCTGAGCTTGGGATCCCCACCAGCTACCACTAAACATGTGGTACTGTTGGGTGGGCCTGAGCCCTAAGTGGGTGGGCCCTGGCCCACCCAGGCCCACCTGTGGCTACGCCACTGAACTAAAGTACTGTTAAAGAGTCTGAGAATGATGTCGGGCATTTCCAGGCCATTCTGTTCAAGAGAAACTGTGACGTGCTGGGGCTGGAGAGGTGGGACGGCAGCCCTGACACACCTTATAATTTAATTGTAAAGAGTACATTACAGCTGCAGACTAGGTGACCCCCAGGGCACTGCATTACAGGCTGTAGCTTAAGAGGTCAGAACAGGTCATCTTTTCTTTGTGCTGCACAGGTTGAAAGAAGCCTTTATAGTCAGTGGCAGTCAGGACTGCACTCTGAAGATCTGGAAGCTGCCAAAGTCCCTCTCATGCAAGAACAGAGGCGACGACGGGAGCTGGACACCTGAAGTGTTACACGCCCACCTGACTGAGAAGGGCCATGACAAGGTAAGAGCCTGCAAGAGTCGCCAGCAAACCTCTCCAAGGTGTATTTGTTGAGGCCTTCTTGAAAAGTTCCACTTGAAAAACCATATAAGTGAACAGAGCAGAGGTTTATGCAGAGGAATCAGCCAGGTTATATGTGCTGACGTTAGTTTAGCAGAACTAAGCTAGGGGTGGGGTTGCAGAGGAGTTAATACTTGTGCATACTGTAGAACAAGGGGAAATGTGTGTGCACGTTTTCCGTGTGGTAATTTTGAAAGAGAATGCATGCACATATTCTCCCTCTGAAAATCGATGTGACTTAGGCCTGCACAAATCCAGAGGCTCATTGTAACATTATCATCCCTGCCTGCAAGAGAATCAGAGACGGGCCAGCCTACCTGTGAAGTGCCTGCAGCTCTGCTGACACCACCCTGTCAGACTTCCTCTTGGTGTATTACTGCTACTACTATAAATCACTTCTATAGCGCTACCAGTCGTACGCAGCGCTTTACAATTGAACGTGAAGAAAAGACAGTCCCTGCTCAAAAGAGCTTACAATCTAAATCAGGACAGACAGACAGGACCAATAAGGGTAGAATAGGAATGATTCTAAATGGAATGTTGCTACTATTGGAGATTCTGTTGCTACTATTTGAGATTCTACATGGAATGTTAATGTTGCTATTCCTCTAGCAACATTCCATGTAGAAGCCTGCCCTTGCAGATCAGCAACGCGGCCGCGCAGGCTTCTGTTTCTGTGAGTCTGACAGACTCACAGAAACAGAAGCCTGCGCGGCCGCGTTGCTGATCTGCAAGGACAGGCTTCTACTACTACTACTATAAATCACTTCTATAGCGCTACCAGTCGTACACAGCGCTTTACAATTGAACATGAAGAAAAGACAGTCCCTGCTCAAAAGAGCTTACAATCTAAATCAGGACAGACAGACAGGACCAATAAGGGTAGAATAGGAATGATTCTAAATGGAATGTTGCTACTATTGGAGATTCTGTTGCTACTATTTGAGATTCTACATGGAATGTTAATGTTGCTATTCCTCTAGCAACATTCCATGTAGAAGCCTGCCCTTGCAGATCAGCAACGCGGCCGCGCAGGCTTCTGTTTCTGTGAGTCTGACGTCCTGCACGTACGTGCAGGACGTCAGACTCACAGAAACAGAAGCCTGCGCAGCCGCGTTGCTGATCTGCAAGGACAGGCTTCTACTACTACTACTATAAATCACTTCTATAGCGCTACCAGTCGTACACAGCGCTTTACAATTGAACATGAAGAAAAGACAGTCCCTGCTCAAAAGAGCTTACAATCTAAATCAGGACAAACAGACACCGGGTATAGCATTAGCAGTTCAACATGTCCAGGAAACTAAAAGTTAAAGCATAAAGCACTGAAAATGACCCGTTCTCTGGCTCTTCCCTAGGTCATAAACAGCATCACGGTGTCTCCCAATGATAAATTGGTTGCTTCAGGGTCACAGGACAGGACAGCGAAGCTGTGGGCTGCTGAGGACTGTTCACTGCTGGGCATCTTCCGCGGACACAAGCGTGGCATCTGGTGTGTGCAGTTCTCCCCCATGGATCAGGTTTTGGCATCATCGTCCGCGGATGGGACACTGAAGCTTTGGTCACTGCAGGACTTCAGCTGTCTGAAGGTGAGGTTGCCTCTGAGACGCTAGCTGTCACCTCTCTAGTTCTGTCTTTGTCTTATGAGGTGGGTCTGTAGCATTCTGGAGGTGATACTGAGAGTGGAGGCTGTGTGTTTTGATGGGGTGGGGGTTGAGGTGGTTCAGTGTCAGTGGTGTACCTCAGGTTCCAGTTCCTGTGCCTCCGAGCACTGTGAGGGTGGGGTTCTCGGCCATCATACAACTGTGACCAATTCACGATCCAAAGACACAGGTCCATGGCACTGCAGTGGCGAAGCTAGATACGAGTATGAAAAACCTTGGGTAGCCATAAAGGTTTGTGTACCCCACAGCCTGTTAAAAGGCCTGTTCTAAGTGAGCATGAAAACCAGAAGGGGAAACGGCTGGGACCAAAAATGGAAAAAAGCAGAGATAGATTTGGACTCTAAGGGGCCTGCAAACAATAATTTTTTGTAGAAGTTAGCACCTGTTCTAAAATCCTGTTCACCGTGCATTCCACAACATTAATGAGATTCAGAGCAGGCATCCACTGAAACAGGTGTGCAGAAATTAAAGGGTGTACATGCTTTTAGTGAATATTCACTTGGCAACCAGAGCCACCCTGCACTAACTGGTCCCAATTCAAGAGCCAGTCAGCAGGATCCCAGCCCCAGATATACGGACAGGTCTGTCAAGGCCCCCACTTTCTCCAACACCAACACTGCCTCTCAATCCTGTCCCCCACCCCACCCCTCCCTCCATGAAAAATGGCCCCCCGCCAGCATACTAATGTATAGTTTCACTGTGGGACGGGTGCTGTATATACTAGACTGAAGAATTCAGGAAATGTAGCAAATCTTAATCAACTGGAAGATAACTAATCAGCCCACTATCACCCTTTGTGTCTGCACTGGCTCCTCGAATTACAGGCAGGGTCGATTTAGCATAGGTTTCCACCCCTGCTAAAGTGGTTGTTTTTGTTGTTTGTTACATTTGTACCCCGCGCTTTCCCACTCATGGCAGGCTCAATGCGGCTTACATGGGGCAATGGAGGGTTAAGTGACTTGCCCGGAGTCACAAGGAGCTGCCTGTGCCTGAAGTGGGAATTGAACTCAGTTCTTCAGTTCCCCAGGACCAAAGTCCACCACCCTAACCACTAGGCCACTCCTCCACTGTTGCTACTATTTGAGATTCTACATGGAATGTTGCTATTCCACTAGCAACATTCCATGTAGAAGTCGGCCCTTGCAGATCACCAATGTGGCCGCGCAGGCTTCTGCTTCTGTGAGTCTGACGTCCTGCACGTACGTGCAGGACGTCAGACTCACAGAAACAGAAGCCTGCGCAGCCTTCTACATGGAATAGCAACATTCCATGTAGAATCTCCAATAGTATCTATTTTATTTTAGTTACATTTGTACACTGCGCTTTCCCACTCATGGCAGGCTCAATGCGGCTTACATGGGGCAATGGAGGGTTAAGTGACTTGCCCAGAGTCACAAGGAGCTGCCTGTGCCTGAAGTGTGAATCAAACTCAGTTCTCCAGGACCAAAGTCCACCACCCTAACCACTAGGCCACTCCTCCACTGTTGCTACTATTTGAGATTCTACATGGAATGTTGCTATTCCACTAGCAACATTCCATGTAGAAGTCGGCCCTTGCAGATCACCAATGTGGCCGCGCAGGCTTCTGCTTCTGTGAGTCTGACATCTTGCACGTACGTGCAGGACGTCAGACTCACAGAAACAGAAGCCTGCGCAGCCCTCTACATGGAATGTTGCTAGTGGAATAGCAACATTCCATGTAGAATCTCCAATAGTATCTATTTTATTTTTGTTACATTTGTACCCTGCGCTTTCCCACTCATGGCAGGCTCAATGCGGCTTACATGGGGCAATGGAGGGTTAAGTGACTTGCCCAGAGTCACAAGGCTGCCTGTGCCTGAAGTGGGAATCGAACTCAGTTCCTCAGGACCAAAGTCCACCACCCTAACCACTAGGCCACTCCTCCTTAACAATAATCTGTTCATTTATAAGCTATTTCGTTGAGAGAGAAAACCATCAAAGCAATTTACAAAAATCCATGAAACATAGCTGACGAATAGGCCGTTGTTCATCATCTGTTCTAACAGAGAGTAGCTTCGAGTGACGCTGACGGTGCTGTCAGGAGATGATGGGAGTGTCCGTCTCCTGCGGTTTCCTGTCTGTGTCAGGAGTGCCCTGCCTCATGCTGGGGAGCCACACAAACGTTTCTTCACCCTCTCTTCTCTCCATTCTCTTGCAGACATTTGAGGGTCACGATGCCTCAGTGCTGAAGCTTGTGTTTGTGAGCCGAGGGACTCAGCTTCTCACAAGGTACGGCGTTCTACCATCCCAGTGTCTGCCACACCAGTAACACAACAGTGCTCAGAAAAGCAGCTATTCGTCTTCCAAGGAAGGTTAGACTACTGCCTTCCAATCGATTGCACTGTCCTTCAGGCTATAAAGGATTCATAGCCCAGAAGATTAGAATCTCCTGAAGTCATGGGCTCATCAGTTGTAGCACATTTATTCTGTGTCTGATTTGGGTATTGTTCTAAGTGTCACGGACTCCGCTCTCAGCTTGTGTTGAGTGATAACAACTGGAGGGTTTTGCACACATCTGCTTAGTTGCTATCAGATTCTTTACTGTACTGGACTAGCATTAGAATTATCCATACATGATGTTGATAAGCTTTTAAGATCACACAGCTACTGCATTAAAATAGCTTCTAACCGTAGATAAGGGCTGTAAGAAGTACGTATTCTGCCTGGTGCAATGCCACAGACCCCGTTCAATCGCTGGCTTTCCCATCACTTTTTCCCAGTTAAGGATCCCCTGTGCCTGTCCCCATCTTTCTTCAATTCCGTTTTTGTTTTGATCTTCACCTCCTCCTGTGAAGAAATATTTCTCTTCACAAGGACTGTATTACAATTTGGGGCCCTGTTTTGGTTAAACGTGATTCCTGCTTGTCCCGCCAGATTTATGCAGTCCTACCAGCAGGTGGAGACTGAGAACTCCTGAACTCTAAGTGAGCCTATCACTGTCCTGGTCAGTCCCCACAGAGTCGGTATTTCTCTATCTCCAGCAGGTGGTGGATGTGCTAAGCCTGTGCAGTCCAGTTAGTCTGGCCAGCCTGGGGGAAGGGTAGGTTCCTTTCTTTTCCCCCTTTTCAGTTCCTACATTAAAGGACTGTATTGGAACTTGGGGCTTTGTTTTGGTTAAGCATGTGATTAAATGCTGAAAGATTAGGTATATTTTTTGATTCTCAGTTTACCACTTCTCGGGGGGGGGGGGGGGGGGGGGGCTCCTTTCCTGCATAACCCCTTTTTCTGGGATCCTCCTGCATAGGAGAGAGTGTAGGTGTGACACAGAAACACTGCATTGTACACTCTGCTCAGGTTCTTCTAGATTATTTCTTCCATTAGAGGATGTTGGTCAGACTTTTCTAAGCATATTTCTTATATATATATATCAAACATATAAACGGCAAGTGACCATACTCACTCGCAAATGCGCAGTAGAGACTTCCCTGTCTGTCCCGCCCCCGCGTCAATACATGATGACGGGGGGGCGGGACAGAGAGGGAAACTGCGTGAAGGGGAGGGAACCGCTGAGGTCGCCAGCGCTACCCCCCCCCCCCCGAGGTCGCTGCCACTGGTACCCCCCCCCCCCCGGAGTCACCGCTGCCGCCACCCCTCCACCCGGCCATCTCTTCACTATTCAACTTACATCTCTGCAGCAGGCAGATCAGCTGAGCTGCCGTTGGCCTTCCTTCCATGCCTGTGTCCCGCCCTCGCTGACGTTACGTCACACGAGGGCGGGACACAGGCAGAGAAGGAAGGCCACGGGAGCTCAACTGATCTCTGCCTGCTGCGGAGATGTAAGTTGAATAGCGAAGAGATGGGCCGGGTGGAGGGGCGACGACCCACCAGCCCGTTTTAACGGGCTCAACGGCTAGTATATATATATATATATATATATATATATGTATGTATGTATATATATGTGTGTGTGTGTGTGTGTGTGTTTTCTTATATTTGAGGTCCAGAATTTTGATAATGTTTTCCATACATGTTCTTTATAAGTTACTGAAAATTAGTCTATATAAAATTTAAAAGTCCTCAATGAGACACAAGCAGTAAACTTTTCATTAGTGGAAAGGAAGGTCTTGAACAAGGGACGGGGGGGGGGGAACGTTAGAAAGGTTCCCCCCCACCCCCCCCCCCCTTGGTGTGTCCATTGTCACAGTGGGGAAATAAAAGCTTTTGAATGCAAAAACTAAGAATCTTTATGACAAAAAACATTCTATTATATAATTACCTGTAGGCTGAAGCACAAAATTAATTGTGTTTCTACTTTAAATTTCTCCAGAGCACCAGAAAGATCAAGAGAACAAAAAGCTAGTGGAGCCAAAAGCTGCCACCCAGAAATTTCCCTCTTAACAAGGGGGGGGGGGGGGGGAGCAATAGCATGCTCTGGAGATTGGAGGGTATTTCAGTAAAATATCACCTATGAAAATCCAGAGGTGATAATGCAGCTACTTTAGGAACTATACTGAGTGTTCTAGACATATCAATATGTTTCTCTCATCTCCTATTTCTCTTTTCCACTAGGCTAGTACATATTTAGGTCCTGAAGTCTCAGCTTGTAGGGCTTGTGGTGTAGACCTTGAGCTATTTTGGGAGTCCTTTTCTGGACCTCTTGGTGATACATTCTAGACTAGTGATCTGTACAGAAGCAGGATCAGCTTCAAGGTGTGGAAATTTCCTGTACTCCATCATCTTCAGGGAATTCTTCATCTGGTCCAATAAGGATGTCACAAATGCCCACTTCCTCCAGGACCCATGCACTAGGTTCAGTTTTGTACCATGGTGTTAATATCTAATGCAACAAACTTCTAGTGCGATGGAAGGGGCGTAGGAGGGAAGGTGTGCACTGATGTCAGGGCTCTTCATGTCCCCAGTGTCATTTCATCACCTGAAAAGGCAGGAAGCACATGGAGACCCTGGCCAAAGTCCCTTTACTAGAAAGTCTCACCCTGAGCTTTTCTGCTTTTTTCCTCTTCTAACAGTGGTTCTGATGGGCTCTTAAAACTCTGGACCATTAAAACCAATGAGTGTGTGAAAACCTTAGATGTTCATGAGGATAAAGTCTGGGGCCTACACTGCAACAGACAGGATGATGCAATAATGACCGGCTCCAGCGATTCCACCATCGTCTTATGGAAGGTAACGTCTATCATCTCTTACAGTGCCTCTGCTGGGCTGGTCTGCTGTCTCAGATGGGAGGTGGTGCAAGGAGGGTCCCTGTTTGGTTCCAAATTGGCTCAGAGGGATGTTTGGGGGGGGGGGGGAGTGAGGGGTCAAAGTAATTGTTAATGTAGACACCTGATGGCTGGAGGTTCTAGATTTCAACTTTCTACCTAAAGTGCCTAAATTTGGCTTATATAGGACCTCCCTCCCACCCTTTCCTATGTTGTGGGTACCCACAGATACCAAGACATCCACCTGCTTCCCATCACTATCTAAAATCTTATCTAGGTGATGCATGAGGTCTGCCACTTTCACACCAGGCAGGTAAGTGACCAAGTGCTTCTTATGCTCTCCAGCCACTCAGCTATTTACATGCCTAACAATAGACTCTTCAACTATAATGGGCTGTCCTAGCCCTTTCCTCCTGGGCAGAAGCCCCTAAAGACGCATCTTCAGTGCAAGAGGATATTGTATCCCCTGGAGGACAGGTTTTGGCTACAGGATTGCTTTCTGCCCCACCAAGGTCATGCTGTCCTGTCAGGTGACCTCTATTCCTCTGAGGCAGCCAGACTGGAGGTGGGACTCCTGTAGGCGTCCTCTGTATCCAAGTCTGTTGTTCTGGCTATGAAAGATTGGACTCATTCTCCGAGAGCCAGGAGCTCTTTGCAACAAATGCACACACATGACCTCTCACCAGCTGTGAGATAATCATGTAGCATTCAATGCAAAAGACTGGATAACACTCATCTCGATGCCGGACTGTTATCTGCATCTAAGTATTGGTGAGTTGTTTAGTTATTTAAAGTTGCTAAGAATAGGGATAATTAAACTAATATAAAGGGTCTTATTTGTATATTTTATTCTTTTATATTTGGGTTTGATTTTCACTGAATGACAGATTGTTGTTTGGGGTGAATCACTTGCTGATGAAAATACCCTGTGGTGACATGTTTTGGCTATTTATATAAATTAATGATTGTTTGCTTTTCTTTAATGAAATTAAAAGATTGTATCAAGAAACCTACAAATTCTCTTCTATCCTGTGCTTTAAATCATCAAGGGACTCATTTTCAAAGCACTTAGGTTACTGTTTAACTTTGTAAGTCTAAGTGCTTTGAAAATGCACCTCTGTATCTCTCAGAGAGATAATGCTCACGTTTCCCAGAGAAGCTTCCTCTTCTCTCCCTTATGGAGGAAAAAAAGGGGGGGGGGGTGAAGGGAGATGCTTGCCAAGGAAGAGAGGTGTAGGAAAGGGAAGGGAGATGCTGACCAAGAGAGGGGGTAAAGGGAAGGGGAGATGCTGGTTATATGAGGGTGTAGGGAAGAGATGAGGGATGCTAGACACAGGGGTGGGGTGTAGGGAAGTGGGGATGCTGGACATGAGGGGAGGACACAGCTGAAAGTTCACCTGGGACATCAGATATTCTTGATACATAAAGCTGTTCTTCTGTTTCAGGATGTCACAGAAACTGAACTGGCAGAAGCGCAGGCGAAGCAGGAGGAGCTGATCGAGAAGTGAGTAGCTAGATAGGAGGAGAGGCAGATGATAAATTTAAGTGGGCAGCTTTTATGCAGCGGACTCACTACGTTGTGATGTTAGCTGTTTAAAGAGAAACGTGAGTGAACCTCGGTGGACAGAGCCCCAGATTGGGAATTTGAGTAAATGGCTGTACATGAAAAGTAATTGGCCAGTCAAGTCTGCCCAGTTACTCCTGTAGTTTTTAGATCTGCTGGTCCATTTTTAGGGTACCTTAATCTCTATTTAGAGAGCCTCTTCTGGTATTGCATTTGGCTGTCATCAGCCATCTGTTATTCAACGGATTACTTAAAGGGGAGGAGAGATTTATTTATTTAGACATTTTTATATCCCACACTATTTCCAAATCTAGACAGCTAACAATGAAATATCAAACATATAAATGGCAAGTGACCGACTCACCTGCAAATGCGCAGTAGAGACTTCCCTCTCTGTCCCGCCCTCGCGTCAAGACGTGATGACGTCAGAGGGCGGAACAGAGAGGGAAACGGAGTCGGACGCTGCCGCTGGAGCCTGGAAACGAACATGGTGCGTACCAACCTCCCCCCATCCCCGCCGCCGCTCCCGCCCACCTCCGTATCGGGCCCCCTGCATTGACCTGACAGCGCCTCTCACCTCCGTGTGGAAGTGCTGCAGGCAGCAGCAGAGCGATCTGCTGCTGCCTGCAGCGCTTTCACACGGAGGTGAGAGGCGTTGTCAGGTCAGTGCAGGGGGCCCGGCACGGAGGGGGGAGGGAGCGGTGGCGAGGAGGGTAGCTGGAAATCTCGCCCGTTTTAACGGGCTTAACAGCTAGTACATAATAATAAGAAAAACATCACCAAACAATACAGTCACATTGTGATTTGTAAATTGAGGTGGGTGTCAAACAATTGTACGCCTTCTAATGATAGTGGAGCCATGTTTGCAGGGTCCTGGCACTCAGGAGTGCGATGCTAGTCCTGGAGTAGATACGTGATTGGTAAGAGAAGCTTCAGATGAGAATCATGGAGGTCACAGACAAAAGGTTCATCAAGCCTAGAATCCAGTGTGTCCACCAGTGGCCAGTCCAGGTCACAAGTCCCCATCACAGTTCCCAGAGAGTAGTGTCGTTGCTCTGCTCAGTTATGTTTTTCTTCTACAGGAAACAAGAACTGTCCAACCTGCTGCACGAGAAGAAGTATGTCCGGGCTTTGGGCCTGGCTCTGAGCCTGGACCAGCCACACACAACATTGATGGTGATAAAGGGTAAGGCCGTGCAGTGCAAGAGCAGAAACCAGAACATACGAGTGCAAGAACAAGCCACGAGCAGACAGAGCAGTGTGTACAGAGACAGTTTGCTGTCCTTAGCGGGATGTTCAGATCTCTTATGGCTGCTTTCAAAGCAGTAGATTGCATCCTCATGTCAGCCTAGTGCTGATGTAGATTTGGAGAACACAGGCTGAGCTTTGCACGTCATTATCTTTCTGCAGTAACTTTTGAAAGTGCAGGTTATGCATTTTTTAAATAATACACTATCTACTATTCTGGGTGGTTCTCAAAATAACATTCACAGTAATATCAACATAATAACTAAAGCAAACGTGTTGACAATACCTGGTAAATAAAATCATTCCAGGCCAAAATCAAAAACCATCAAAAGCCTGTTGATTTCTGGGTCAGTAAATCTATCAGCATGGCAGGTTGGTGGGGGCAGTCATACATTCTTTCAGAAAACAAAACCTACATTTTCTTTGGCTGAAAGTTCAGGTCACTGCAGGTCTCTGCTTCAAGGGAAGCGCTCAAGTGTGACAGGTTCCCTCCTGTTCTGAAGGCCAGGTATTGTCTCGGGTCACTTGACCTTCATTTACTTTGCTGCTTTGAGAGCTCAGATGTCCAGCCCAAGACCCGAGGCTTTGCCAGACTGATTGTGACCTTGGGGCAGAGTCTCTTGTTACAGGTCTGCTGACTCTTGGAGTTAGATTAAGCAGTACAGGACTAATTTGAGAGACCTGTGTAATAGCTTGGCAAGCTTTATAACAGCCAAGGTGATTAGAGTAATTTAGTTAATAGGTTTCTGCTGGAATTGTGGCAGGGGGGCTATTACGGGCACACTGCCTCTTAAGGTCTGCTGCAGACCTGGGGCTGTTCCTTTAGAGGAACTCTAGTCCCCCTGAGGGTCTCCATCCCCGTAAAACCTCCCCCAGGCTCTTGTCCTCGGGAAGTGCAGTAGCCATGATGAGAGAATCACTGTTCTTCAGCCTCATTCTCTTACTTCTCAGGTTATCAATAGAAATCAAACAAAATAAAACATGGAAAAGAAAATAAGATGATACCTTTTTTATTGGACATAACTTAATACATTTCTTGATTAGCTTTCGAAGGTTGCCCTTGTTCCTCAGATCGGAAATAAGCAAATGTGCTAGCTGACACTGTATATAAGTGAAAACATTCAAGCATTACTATGACAGTCTGACAGGGTGGGAGGATGGGGGTGGGTCGGAGGTATGCATGGGGACATCAAAGCATATCATTGATATTCTAACAGGATGGGTGTGGATAGGTGAGGGGAGGGTGATCAACAGAGACATACAGCTTTATGGTTTATAATGGGCTAGGAACCCCAGGTCCTTGTTAAGTCCTTTCTGTTGGGTATTAAAATATTCAATCATTCTGACTTCAAAGGTCTTACGTTCTTGTATGGTTTTAAAGTTACCTTTCAGTATTCTCACTGTGAAATCACTGATACAGTGTCCTGGTTCTGTGAAGTGCTGTCCCACCGGGGTGGGGGCCCTACTGGCTGTATTGTTCATGTGATGTCTATGTAAATTGAATCTTGTCTTAAGCATCTGGCCTGTTTCTCCAATATAGCATCCTTCGTTACATTTTTTACACTGAATGATATATACCACATTGGAAGATGAGCAAGTGAAAGATCCCTTTATGTTGAATATGTTTCCTTTGTGGATTACTGTGGGGTCCTGTGAAATATTTTGGCATAGTTTGCAACTGGATAAATTACAGGGACATGTGCCCTTCTGTTCCTTTTCAGTCTGTGATGGAAGTTTACTTCTGATTAGCTTGTGTTTTAAGTTGGGTGGTTGTCGGAAGGCCAGTACTGGTGGGGATGGGAATATCTCTTTCAGTAATTCATCCTCCTGGAGTATAGGTTGTAGATCTCTTATGATTTTCCTCAGTTTTTCCAGCTCTGGATTGTATGTCACTACAAGGGGGATTCTGTCTGTGGCTTTTTTCTCCTTGTACTGTAGCAGATTCTCCCTGGGTGTTTTGAGGGAGGAGGCTATATTCTTGGAGATTATTTTGGGGTTGTAGCCTTTCTGTTTGAAGGATGCAGTCAGGCTTTTAAGGTGTCTTTAAAACCATACAAGAACGTAAGACCTTTGAGGTCAGAATGATTGAATATTTTAACACCCAACAGAAAGGACTTAACAAGGATCTGGGGTTCCTAGCCCATTATAAACCATAAAGCTGTATGTCTCTGTTGATCACCCCACCCCTCACCTATCCACACCCATCCTGTTAGAATATCAATGATATGCTTTGATGTCCCCATGCATACCTCCTACCCACCCCCATCCTCCCACCCTGTCAGACTGTCATAGTACTGCTTGAATGTTTTCACTTATATACACTGTCAGCTAACACATTTGCTTATTTCCGATCTGACGAAGAAGGGCAACCTTCGAAAGCTAATCAAGAAATGTATTAAGTTATGTCCAATAAAAAAGGTATCATCTTATTTTCTTTTTCATGTTTTATTTTGTTTGATTTCTATTGATAACCTTAAGAGTGGACTAACACGGCTATCACACTCCTCTTACTTCTCAGGAAATTAAGACCTGCCTTTTCTTGCTCTGTGTTCACCTGTTCGTTTCTTTTCCTCT